>NW_023995493.1:0-17500 GCF_015586225.1 Lucilia sericata | reverse complement strand
AAAAGCAGAACTTTTACTTAAACACACTTACACTAAAATCTTATATTGGTGTCTTAAAGTTAAATCTTTATTATGGGCAGATTTTAAAGGAGTTAAATTAAACAGTTATTTAAACAAATAAATGTTATTTTACAGCTATCAGGGAATTTCTAATCCATCCTGCAACTCTTTTACTATAGTAAATAGCTATAGCTAATCACTAAAACTTAAAAGTATAACAAATCTTGAATATCTTTCGCAAAAACATGCAACCGTAGGATTTTTAAATATATCAGCTCTTTCAAAGACCTGCATATACTACATGGGCAAGATGGTTCTAGTGCGAGATGCATGCATTCGTACGTATATGGTGGAAAGTAAAATATTCTCATTATGTGGTTAAGGTCGTTCATATTTTTTTTTCTTTTATTTGTATACATTTTTATTTATTTTTCTTTCCTAAACTTTGGTTTGGTGGTGAGTTTCAAAAATAAACTAAATAAAAATATTGTTTTTAATAAGAAACCGCAAAATTTTTTATTACTCATACATACTTAAATGTATTTGAAAATTTCTACAATAAAAAATTTAGCTAAAAAAAATTATACCATTTATACCGTACCCCGTTTACTAAATAATTACTTTACTTTTTTTTATTGTGAAAAAATTTAAATATAAGACTTTAAACATTGAAATTATCAAATCAGTTTTAATTTACATTTTTGCAATCAAATCGTTATTACATTTAAAACTGATAGCAAAGAAATTAAGTAATTAAAAAAATTATAAAATATATTTTGTTATCACGGTGTAAATTATACATACATTACTATGTATACATACATATATACAAAGTCGTAATTGATAACGAAACTAACTGCTCTAAAGTAAATATGTAATGAAATTGTTAAATACAAGCAAAAGTGTCATCAACACTCTGTCATAGACAACTCGTTTTGTATTAAGGGAGTCGTCATTTAAAAAAGCTTTTAGTATAGTTGAAAATGAAACCGATAAGTGTTTAGGACTCGAACAATTCCAATTCCACTGGGAATAGGTTAACTGAAGATCACAACTATGTATATCTTGCATTTAAGAGCAGATTCAATATTCTGGAAAAATAGAAATAATAAGAATAATATAGTCGACCATGGCCGACCACTTAAGAGTTTAAAATAGTCTATAGTCTAGTCTATAGTCTAGTCTATAATCTAGTCTATAGTCCAGTCTAGTATAGTCTAGTCCATAGTCTAATCTAGAGTCTAGTCTATAGTCTAGTCTATAGTCTAGTCTATAGTCTAGTCTATAGTCTAGTCTATAGTCTAGTCCTATAGTCTAGTCTATAGTCTAGTCTATAGTCTAGTCTATAGTCTAGTCTATAGTCTAGTCTATAGTCTAGTCTATAGTCTAGTCTATAGTCTAGTCTATAGTCTAGTCTATAGTCTAGTCTATAGTCTAGTCTATAGCTAGTCCTATAGTCTAGTCTATAGTCTAGTCTATAGTCTAGTCGATAGTCTAGTCTATAGTCTAGTCTAGTCTAGTCTATAGTTCTAGTCTATAGTCTAGTCTATAGTCTAGTCTATAGTCTAGTCTATAGTCTAGTCTATAGTCTAGTCTATAGTCTAGTCTATAGTCTAGTCTATAGTCTAGTCTATAGTCTAGTCTATAGTCTAGTCTATAGTCTAGTCTATAGTCTAGTCTATAGTCTAGTCTATAGTCTAGTCTATAGTCTAGTCTATAGTCTAGTCTATAGTCTAGTCTATAGTCTAGTCTATAGTCTAGTCTATAGTCTAGTCTATAGTCTAGTCTATAGTCTAGTCTATAGTCTAGTCTATAGTCTAGTCTATAGTCTAGTCTATAGTCTAGTCTATAAGTCTAGTCTATAGTCTAGTCTATAGTCTAGTCTATAGTCTAGTCTATAGTCTAGTCTATAGTCTAGTCTATAGTCTAGTCTACAGTCTAGTCTATAGTCTAGTCTATAGTCTAGTCTACAGTCTAGTCTATAGTCTAGTCTATAGTCTAGTCTATAGTCTAGTCTATAGTCTAGTCTATAGTTTAGTCTATAGTCTAGTCTATAGTCTAGTCTATAGTCTAGTCTATAGTCTAGTCTATAGTCTAGTCTATAGTCTAGTCTATAGTCTAGTCTATAGTCTAGTCTATAGTCTAGTCTATAGTCGTCTAGTCTATAGTCTAGTCTATAGTCTAGTCTATAGTCTAGTCTATAGTCTAGTCTATAGTCTAGTCTATAGTCTAGTCTATAGTCTAGTCTATAGTCTAGTCTATAGTCTAGTCTATAGTCTAGTCTATAGTCGTCTAGTCTATAGTCTAGTCTATAGTCTAGTCTATAGTCTAGTCTATAGTCGTCTAGTCTATAGTCGTCTAGTCTATAGTCTAGTCTATAGTCTAGTCTATAGTCTATTCTATAGTCTAGTCTATAGTCTAGTCTATAGTCTAGTCTATAGTCTAGTCTAGTCTATAGTCTAGTCTATAGTGTAGTCTATAGTCTAGTCTAAAGTCTAGTCTAAGGTCTAGTCTATAGTCTAGTCCATAGTCTAGTCTATAGTCTAGTCTATAGTCTAGTCTATAGTCTAGTCTATAGTCTAGTCTATAGTCTAGTCTATAGTCTAGTCTATAGTCTAGTCTATAGTCTAGTCTATAGTTCTAGTCTATAGTCTAGTCTATAGTCAGTCTATAGTCTAGTCTATAGTCTAGTCTATAGTCTAGTCTATAGTCTAGTCTATAGTCTAGTCTATAGTCTAGTCTATAGTCTAGTCTATAGTCTAGTCTATAGTCTAGTGTATTATCTAGCCTAGAGTATGTTTATAGCAAAATGTTTCAAGATAGTCAGGTAGCTATTTCTTCAATCTTTGGGACGTTTTATAAAAGAAGTGTTGAGGACATCAGATTCCAAAATTAGGTGGGTTACTTAACATGCAATACTCCATAAGTGGTTCACATTTCTATAGCTATAGGTAATAAAATAGAGCTTTTTGACATAATTTGATTTTCATCTTGAAACACTGGAATGATTTTTAAAGACACTTTCAAATTAGCTCTTTAAAGCCCCTTATTTTAAACAAAACTGGTGATAAGCTTTTCTACTCGAAAACATATGGTAGTTATTATTATCGTTGTCAAAGTATGAGTAAATTATATGGATTAACGTATGGAAAAAAATAGTAAAAAGAAAATTGACTCACCAATGCTGGGTTCTCACTTTTTTCTCTGCTCTACGAATTATGTGTTTTTTATAATTTATTTTTACACTCAATATGAGGTAGTTGTTGTTTGTGTCACTGTTTTTTGCATTTTATATGAAAATATTACTTTTTTTCATACACTCATCGAGTCTCTTACAAAATATTAAAACAATATTCATTGGTTTTGTTTCTGCTTTTTTATTTATTCTTCTCATTTAGTTACAAGTAAAAATAAGCGAATCTTTATTTTTATTATACTCATTCCTTGGTTACACATCAATCTCCCAGTTGTAAACAAATTTACTCGCATTTAAAACACACATATACAGTAAAACACACATATACACTAAAACACGCGCACGGAAGGGAGAAGGAAACAAAAACACAACACGATATGAAATCAAACCTTTATTAAAAACAAAAACAACCGTTGTTGAGACAAAACTTTAACTCACACACACTCACTCACGAGTTTACATTTACAGCAAATGCACTCTTTTACATTAATTAATGTTGGTGTATTAATGACATGCATTTAAAGAACAAAAACACAAACTTACGAACGGAGTTGCAGGAGAGTGCCAAAGAGCGAGTAAAAAAATATGAATTGAAAACAAAATGAATGTAAAGGCAACCACGGTGTATTTACAACTTAAACCGCACGTTTTTTCATTCTATTTAGTTTATTTGTGGCGTTATTCCGTTTTCAAAGCCAGTAAATAGGTTTTTTTAGATTTCAACTAGTCGCAGACGTCCATCATCATTTGTATATGATGGTGTTATTTTTTTAAACACTGCTGCTACTGCTACTGATGAGAGATTGACGGAAAGACTGCCTGCCGGCCGGGCTGGATGTGTGTCTGTTTAGTTGGTTGGTTGTTTGGTTGGAAGGTTTGTTTGGTTTGGCTCGATGCACTTTGGTTTTAGAACCGCAATAAAAAACGAACAAATTCATACACTCATATTCACACGCACACACACACGCGATACAAAAGCTTAAACACATGCATGAGTGTGTAAGAGTTTGTTTGAGAGAACTCGGTCGTATACGTAATTTGTTGTTGCGTTGCCGTCGTCTCTTTGTTGTAATTATTGTAAAAGAAACAAATCTTAAAGTTTATTTACGAAACGAAACAAAAGAAAACATTCAAAAAATAAACTACTGTCAACATTAAACAGTATGAAATATAGATTACAACAAAAACAATGCGAAATAGTAGTAATAATGAAAATAACAACAATAATAATATTTAATACCAGAACGTAGCTCAACGTGCACGAATGCAACTAAATAGCAAACTGAGCTCGTTTACTCGTTGCACATGCACTTTTCGTTTAAGTTTTTTCTTCATTATTATTATTTTGTTCAGTTGTTGTTGTTGTTGTTGTTTCGTACATTTTGTTCTTACTGTTATTGTTGTTGTATTTTTTTCCTCCACTTCTCAAATTCAATTGGGCGAATTGTTGTATATTTTATTTTTTACAAAAACACTAAAGAATCGAGTGTCTTTTTTACGAAAAATACAAAAAGAAAAAACATGACAAAATATTGAGTTGAAAAAAACTCAAAGAAAAAAAATAATACAAGTTACCCCTTAAAAAATTCAACTAAAATTTTGTAAATAACCCACAAATTAGTATGGGTGTTTGCTAAAAAAAATCTCTAAAAATTTATTTAAACTGAATTTCGGCGCTCTAATATGCGGGTGCACTTTTTGTTTTATTTTATTTAAGGGGGCATATTTGTTTTAAGTTTTGTAAGAGAAGAAGGAAGGTGTTGAGATGCGGGGGTCTGTGGGCAACACTTTGTAATAAAATATAATTTTTCAAGGTGCGGTATTGTTTGTTTTTAAATTTGATATCTTTTTATTGAAAATTGCACTTTTTTGTTTCTATAATATTTTATATAGTGAAACATTAAGAAATTACAAAAACAATATAACACGAGTTTCATGATACAAAAAACATGATAGTTTTAGTAAAAAAATTTAATTTGTTATTGTTATTTACTAATCAGTAGGTTTTTAGATCTACTCAATAAATAAATCATAGCGAATTTTAGGAATTCAAATCCATACACTGGCAAGTCCATTACTGGAACTGAGTAAAAAGTCGGAAGTATTGAAGCAACAGGATGACACTTCTATATCAATAGACAAGTGCATGTGCTAGTCAATAGGCTAGTCTATAAATTAGCCAACAGACTATTCCATAGACTAGTCATAAGGGTAGGAAAATGTCTGGTCCATAGATAAGTTAAGAGACTAATCCATAGACTAGCCAACAGAATAGATCTAAGACAAGTCAACAGACTAATAAATAGATTAGTCAATAGACTAGTAAATTGATTAGTCAATAAACTATTCAATAGCACAACTAGTTCAAAAACTTGTCCATAGACTACTCCGAAGACTAGTGAAGAGACTAATCCATAGATTAGTCAAAAGTCTAATATACAGACTAGTCAATAGACTTGTTCTAGGTCTAGTCCATAGATCCGTCAATTGGCATGTTCAAAGACTAAAATGATAAATGATAGAGTCTATGTGATTATGTTTTTTATGAGGATTCACTATTCTGCTGTTCATATTAAGTGGTGAGTTTTCGCATATAAGGCTCGATTTATGGAAAAAATGTCAGTCAAAATTTATGTAATGCTAACAATCCAGCATTTTAAACATTATTAATAACGAAACATGGAACTTTTAGCAAGATTCAACTCTAAACTAATGGACAAAAACAATGTGTTTAAAACTTAATGTTTAGAAACGTATTCCATGGAAAACACATTCCTGAACACCCTAAATATCTTTATGATCATGGCATTCGAGTCCATTATTAAAGGAGATATGATTAAAATATTATATAAATCAAACGATTTTCCCAACATTTTGAATATAAGTGGCATTATGTATTAAAAGAAAGATATTCCAAACACCTTTCATTAAAAATCCATGCACAGAGAGAAAAATATACACTCCTGGTACCAAATTGACAACAAATTTTTCAATAACATCCGTTGTCAAGTATATACATTCATACAAACGTGATAAGCTCAAAATCCGTTGTCAATAGTGAGCTTACCACGTTTGTTAACTTTTAAGCAATGGATGTGCATAAAATTTAGATTGCGACAAAGAATTGTTGCAATGTTGACAACGTTGCGTGCTCAAAATTTCATGTTTTTGTTGTATGTATGTATATACTTGACAACGGATGTTATTGAAAAATTTGGTGTCAATTTGGTACCAGGCGTGTATATTTTTTTCCCTGTGTGTACAAATTAGTAAAAAATCTTCATTAACCCTATAAATAAAAATTAAACTAAAATTATATATTTAATAAAATAAAATTTATAACTTTCTTAAGGAAAGTTTGTACTCGGCCTAGGGTCAAATGAAGCCAGATCATTACGAATATCGTCGCTGTATTTATACCTACTTACATAGATCTTAGTTTATTTGACGTAGTTATGAACTAAAAAGCTCTAGTTGCAATGGGTGCTAGGTGAAATAATAGATGGATTTAAAGCATTCTCAATAGGCTTCATCTCTGATATCGATCAACTAATAACAAAGTAAGTAAATTAATATTTTACTCACTTTTTTGGCAAAACACAACACACAAAAATACGTCCCCATTTTACATGTTATAACTTTGGAATCATCTAACTTTTTTAATGTTAGGAAGTTTATCTTGTTTTATTTTATTATAAAAGCACCACGTATTTTAAAAAATTTCCGATCCACCGTTCGCCGCCAACATCTGAAAAACAAAACAAAACAAGATCATGATAAAAATAGAAAATTTAATATCTCTTAAAACAAAAGAGATAACCCACACATGTAGGCGTGTTTTATGGATCTTCTCAAAGAGTAGTTTGATTTCTAATTTTAATTCATTCCGCTGATAAATAGAATTTTTTGCGATTTTAGGCCTACGATCACCTACTGTTAGTTTCCGAGATGCTGAGAAAATATTGCTAAAAATTAATGTTTCTTTAAAAAGGTAGGTTGGAAAATGTCAAGAACTTTGTAATTAAGTAGTCCTTCGAGGTTAATATCTTCTCCAGAAGATACCTAGCAAAAACTTACATTGAAAAGTAAGGGCTTAAAATGCAAAAATTTCCCTACACAGGGATGACATTGAAGGCAAGTACTTACCACGGTCGCTTACGCTCTGCTATTAGTTTTCACAAAAAAAAAAAAAACGTTTTTTTCTTTTGTGTTAAAAAATAGTTCGAAAACAATATGTCATGGCTTACAAGTAAGTACTTACATATATAATGTAATATTTGTAAGTCATTACTAGACTCCTAAGTAATGCAGATGGTATGTTGTAGTCATTGAACACTAAGTTGTTGAGTAAGTACAAGACATTACCATTTTGTTCTAATATTAAAATAGTATACATAGTTTGAATGAGATTATTTTTTAATAAATTTTAGCTAATTTTACACATTTTAATCGATTTCCGGTACGACCTAACAAAATTTTTACTTACCCGGTAAGTAGGCAAGTAATATTGGAGCAAAGTGTAAGTACTTTCTTTTTGGGTGAATAACTACTTATTTTTGTTTGACGATGACCAAAAAATAACTGGTTACAAATGTGCTAACCAGACTTTTCCGGATTTAAAACCGGCTTTACATTTATTTTCTGTGTTTGTTAGTTTCCATTAACAAGTTGTTTTAAGGTGCTATTTGGAATAGTTTTTACACAAAGGTAAAAATCAATATTTCTTCAAAAATCTTCTAATATCGACTAGATTTAAAACCATTAACTAATTCCTTATTAGACATACGCTCTATACATCTGGCTATAAATCCTATCCAAAAAATATTATATAATTTTATTAATAAAGACCACTCATTACCAAGTAATGTGTGAAATAACTACATTACCTGCAATATTCATTACAAAAATTTGAAAATATTTTACTGGGGAGTTTCCGTTATCCAATTTGACTGAAATTTTACACGAGTTTTATGCAGTAATAAACAAAATAAGACCCATTTGAGCAAAATCGATATTTTTATCCCCTCTAATGGGCTGTTAGGTCGTTTGAAGAATATGATGAAAATTTAAACCCATTCAAAATTACCTATCAAAACTAAAGAATAAATGCTTAATGAAGGTTAATAAAATGGAAGAAAAGGACTTTCATATGACATATAACACTACCCATAAAAATTCGTTTTAGTTTTGTGCTTGAAAGGGTTAAGTAATTGATTGACAAATTAAATATTGAAAACGATTTTCGGGAAATCGTATCGTATTAGTATCGATCAAATTTACTGGTAGAATGAATTTGTTCGGAATAGCGTTTTTACATACATATGTAGACATATAGTTATGTGATTGAATTTATTATCAAATTATGTTTCTTTAAGGAAACAAACAAAAATATAATAGTAACTATAATTGTCTACAGAATAACAGATACATATTTCTATAGAAATAAAAAGTACAATTAGATTTGTTTTTGTAATTTTATTATTATTATTATTTTTTTTTTTTTGCAAAAAGCTACCTCTACCTACAATAAATTATAAATCTTTTTATTTGTCAAGGACATGATTGCATTATTTAAACAAGATAAAAATCAAAGCAGTAGCACACTAAACCGCAATTGCAGTCAAAATGCACCAACAAAAATAATTTTATGAAATATTTGAAAAAAAAGAAATCCACAAAATATGCACCAAAAATAAAACTGGAAAACATCCACCCTATTTGATGCACAATGCAATAGGGAAAGTGAATAAAATGAAGAGGTGTTTTGGCGAAGTAAAAGGAAACTGGTCGAAAAGTTCTTTTTCAGAGTAAAAAAAAAACTAGTCTAAAACTTAATTATAAAGAGAATTGTAAAGAAGTCAAATATTTATAATCTAGTACAAAAATTTAAATATCGCCAAAAATTGTATATGTGTTCTATTAAAATATCTGGTCGAAATATAGCAGGTGCGGATCCACCGAGGGAGTGGGTGGTGTATGTTAAAGGGAAAACGACGATCAAAGTGGATACCAAGATGTCTCACATGGCTTCGTTCTAGTCTGAAACTTAATTATAAAGAGAATTGTAAAGAAGTCATCTATTTATAAACTGGTAAAAAAATTAAAACTCGTCAAAAAATGAAAAAATCTAGTCGAAATATAGCAGCCGCGGATCCACGGGGAGGAGGGGTGGTAAAGGCAAAACGGCTATCAAGGTGAATACCAAGATATCTCACTATCACTATTTATCTGTACGAGAGGACGAATGTCGAAATGCTTTACGTGAACACCTGTACATGTGTTTTATGAAAAAATCTAGTCGAAATATAGCAGGCGCGGATCCACGGGGAGGGGGGAAAACGGCTATCAAAGTGAATACTATCACTATCACTATTAATCTGTACGAGAGGACGAATGTCGAAGTGCTTTACGTGAATACCTGCCATATTGGCCTTTTTCAACCATTGGGTGAGCTTCTGTAACGACTCACCACGGCCCCATTGTGTTTGTTACACGCTGGTGGCAATTTACGTATATGTAAGTTCCGGTCCAGTATACACGTACTTTGCTCAAGTACTTGAGCTATTTAATCTCTGACCATTGCTACCCCGTTGCTTAACTTCCGAGAGGCAAAAACATCACTTCCGTTTACAACCACGCAGATGGGATGGCCTCTGTTGAGTCGGCAACAGCACCTAGAGACGTAACTAGTAATCCGAAGTACGAATCCATCAAATAAGCCGAGACTTTGTTCTTACTCACAGTGACACACTGTGGTAATTCCGGTATGAACAGAGTTTACTCTGAACATACCTGGACAAGGAAGGAAAATTCAATGGTATCATTTGTATATGATACCTTTCATCCATCATCATTCAACCCAGCATACTTCACATCCAACACACTTATAAGAGAACAACATTCGACACACTTATTCTAGTTATACGGGTGGATGGGGACCGCATACCCCTACATTCATCCCGTAAAATATACAATTAACACCAACTTATTTCCAACGCTTAGTCCCACATTCACTCCTCTGTGGATTATCTGATGTCTTCGGCAACAGCACTGAACTTATCCGGAATTATAGACTTTACCCTACATCGGTCCTATAACCGCCAATTACTCTCCCAGCGAATTTGGGTTTAACCCATAGCCACTACGTGGATCCAGAAGGAACCTCAACCAACTGACCAGCCAGGGCAAGTCCTGCGGGCAACTAGCCACCCATAATACCAGATTATATTGTTCTCTGGTTCGACCCCATGTCAAATCATCCCAAGGACTAGCCGCTGAGTGAAGTGACATCACCAGTTTATAGTTCCGGCAGTCTAGAGGTACTGGTAGCACCTCCTTACCTCGGGATTGCAATACACCAAGATGGGATCTATCATCAAGGAAACATTCCCCGGTAAATGTAACGCGAGTTCATTTTGTTACATTGACTTTTTTCCATTTGTCCAGCCATTTTTCTAATTCGGCAATGTGAGCCTGAAGTTGTTCAGAAGCTATAGAAGGGTTTTAATGTATGCTTACAAAAGCGGTAGCATCCGGAAATGTAGATGTGTGAGTCAGTGCGCTCTTGTATATCTGCAGTATATAAATTATATAGGAAAGGACTTAGAATACTGCCCTGGGGTACTCCAGGAGATATTTTTCGACGTGAAAAGATCACATCTTTAGATCTGATTTGAAAAGATCTTTCATATATGTAATTTTTAAACAGTTTGTGAATATTCATAGGTAGTAATAATTTTGTGTATTAGTCCATCGTGCTAGTCTTTATCGAAAACTTAAGAAATACATATCTATGAATAATGCTGAGCAATATTGCTTGCTCTCGAAGGCCTTCCGAATAAGAGTAGTTATCAATGTACCTGTTCGATAGTGCTGTACATTCTTCTGAAACCAAACTGATGGTCAGGAATAACGCAATTATCGTTAAAGAGTACTTTCAAGCAATAACTTTTTAAAAAGTTTTGAGAATATAGACAACAGGATAATGGAAGAGATGTCACTCAATTAACATCATATAGAATATAAAACAGTTTAATTAACTCTTTTTGAAAGACCCTTTAGAATTTTTTTTAGGAAAATTTCCAAAACAACTACAATAAATGCATTAAAATGCAACGAAATGCACTTCCGATGATAAAAAAAAAAAGTACAAACACACTCCCAAAACTTTAAAAAAGAAGGTCCTTCATCTCATCTATACAAAAAAAAAAAAAACTGAATTATAATAATTATAACATGAAAAATATTAAGAAACATTCTACTCAGCAAACATGTCAACAAAGATTTCGGTACCTTTTTATTTGAATGCATTTTTTTATAATTTTTCTGATAAAAGAAGAACCCAAAACCTTCAAAAACAAACAAATAAAAAACGTATTTTCAAAAGATGCAACAAGGGTTACAACAAAAGAAACGCCAGCTTCAATAAAACAAAAATGCAGTCTATTGAAAACAGCAACAACAAGAGCTACTAAATGCAACAGAATAAAAATCCTCAAAATATTGCAGCAAAATATAAAATTAAACCCAAAAATAAAGGAAAGAGAAAAATATTAAAGCAAAATTGAAAAATGCATTATGTGCATCTTAAAAATGCATTCAATTTTTTGGGATTTTTTTTTCTCAAAAACCAGAACAAAGAAAACCGTTGACGAGCCTCTGTTTAAAATGCATTTTTGTAGGTATATACATACATACATATGTATATTTTGGCAAAATGCAGTTGGGGTAGAGTGTTAAAGAATTTTTTTAAAACCAAAGTATGGTGGATTTACAATTATTTTATTATAGAGGTGAATTTTAAAAAATTTATTATATTTGCTAGTATTATTACTATTAAATATTGTACTAGTTGGGTTAATTGCCGTTTTACACTTGACTTTAAACCATGAATAAAATGAGTTTTGTTCTCTGTTTTAAAAACAAAATAATAATAGAATTAACAAAAACACTAATTGAGATGCAAATTTATATTTACATATGTATGTATGTATTAACATATTCACAACTGCAACTGAGTATGCTCATTGCACTCAAGTGATTTATTTAATAGTAAAAGAGTTTTTACTAGAGAGTATTTTTCAAAGAGAGCTTTAGACTTTCTTGTTACATGTACAGTATGCATGTGTGTATTTTAGTGTGAGTTTAATAAATGAGTGCAATTGCAGTTTAACTCTTAACTAGAATTTAAATTGCATTAATCATGAGTTGTTTTTTTTCTTCTGTTGTTGTTTTTTTGCATGTCTGTGTTTTCTTGGGTTTAAAGTAGTTTTCTGTTTATATTCATTTATCTTGCATTTTTTATATTTTGCTAAAAATGTTTTGCTTTTCAAAAACTTGTCAACTGCCAATTTAGTTTTTATTATGACAGTCATTAATGCATAAAAATAAAGGTATACGATCTTAGAAATGTAGATATTATAGCTAAACTGTTACATCAAAATTATCTGTAAATAAATTTTTTTATAAAAACTAGCACTATAGTTCTAGACTGTAAGACTAGACTATAGACTATACTGTAGACTAGACTAGACATACTTAGACTATACTATAGACTAGGACTATAGACTAGGACTATAGGACTAGGACTATAGACTAGACTATAGACTAGACTATAGACTAGACTATAGACTAGACTATAACTTAACTATAAGACTAGACTATAGACTGACTATAGACTAGACTATAGACTAGACCTATAGACTAGACTATAGACTAGACTATAGACTAGACTATAGACTAGACTATAGACTAGGACTATAGACTAGACTATAGACTAGACTATAGACTAGACTATAGACTAGAACTATAGACTCTATAGACTAGACTATAGACTAGACTATAGACTAGACTATAGACTAGACTATAGACTAGACTATAGACTAGACTATAGACTAGACTATAGACTAGACTATAGACTAGACTATAGACTAGACTATAGACTAGACTATAGACTAGACTATAGACTAGACTATAGACTAGACTATAGACTAGACTATAGACTAGACTATAGACTAGACTATAGACTAGACTATAGACTAGACTATAGACTAGACTATAGACTAGACTATAGACTAGACTATAGACTAGACTATAGACTAGACTATAGACTAGACTATAGACTAGACTATAGACTAGACTATAGACTAGACTATAGACTAGACTATAGACTAGACTGTAGACTAGACTATAGACTAGACTATAGACTAGACTATAGACTAGACTATAGACTAGACTATAGACTAGACTATAGACTAGACTATAGACTAGACTATAGACTAGACTATAGGCTAGACTATAGACTAGATATAGACTAACTATAGACTAGACTATAGACAGACTAGACTATAGACTAGACTTATAGACCTAGACTATAGACTAGACTATAGACTAGAACTATGTATTCTAATAACTATAGACTAGACTATAGCTAGACTATAGACTATAGACTATATAGACTAGACTAGACTAGACTATAGAGACTAGACTAATAGACTAGACTATAGACTAGATAACTATGACTAATATAGCAACTATAGACTTATAGACTAGACTATAGACTAGACTATAGACTAGACTATGAAGACTATAGACGACTATAGACTAGACTCGACTATAGACTAGACTATAGACTATAACTAGACTATAGACTAGACTATAGACTGACTATAGACTAGACTATAGACTAGACTATAACTAGACTATAGACTAGACTATAGACTAGACTAGACTATAGACTAGACTATAGACTAGACTATAGACTAGACTATAGACTAGACTATAGACTAGACTATAGACTAGACTATAGACTAGACTATAGACTAGACTATAGACTAGACTATAGACTAGACTATAGACTAGACTATAGACTAGACTATAGACTAGACTATAGACTAGACTATAGACTAGACTATAGACTAGACTATAGACTAGACTATAGACTAGACTATAGACTAGACTATAGACTAGACTATAGACTAGACTATAGACTAGACTATAGACTAGACTATAGACTAGACTATAGACTAGACTATAGACTAGACTATAGACTAGACTATAGACTAGACTATAGACTAGACTATAGACTAGACTATAGACTAGACTATAGACTAGACTATAGACTAGACTATAGACTAGACTATAGACTAGACTATAGACTAGACTATAGACTAGACTATAGACTAGACTATAGACTAGACTGTAGACTAGACTATAGACTAGACTATAGACTAGACTCATCCAATGTGTTTTCCGAAAAATATTTCAAATTTTTATACAAAAAGAAAATTTGTCGACAATTTTTCAGAAAATTAAATTTTTTTATATTTTTCTATTAAAAATAAACTCTATTAAATATTTTCTATAAAACAAGATAATTTATGATAATAAATAAATTTTCTATAAAAAAGAATATTTATCGAAAATTTTCTATAAAAAAAATTATCTACAATTATCTAAAAAAAAGGAAAATTTTTTTAAAAATTAATTTTAAAAAATTTTATACTAAATAAAATATAAGAAAAATGTTCTATAATTTTATTAAAATTATTTAAAAAAACACTTTTCCCCAAAAAAACTAAAGATCCTGTGAAGTAAAAATTCTAAGTATTCTATTTATGAATTCATTCCTTTACAACACTGTTTTGTCCATATACAATGAAAAAAAAAAACACATTTTCCAAAGCTAAGGCCGAGGTTTGGGTTTCTTTTTGTTTAATTTTTTTTTTTATATACATTTATTTATTAAATATTTTTATACAATTATTTTTAGTTTTTTTTTCTGCGGGTTTTTGGTGAACAATTTACCGGTTTGAAAAATCAAACTGAACTTTGTTTTTCTTTATTTTTATATTCTACTATTTTTGCGCTTGTGATTTTGACTACAAAAATATTTTTGGACTGTGTATTGTTAGTTATTTATTGTTGCTGTTGTTGTTTTAATTTTTCTTATTAAAGTTTATTCAAGCGCAAATTGGGAGCAAGGTTTAGTTTAACTGCGAAAAAAAAATATAAAAATTTAATATTTTTTTTGTGATTTTCATTCAATTTTCAATGTTGCACATGGATTCAAATGATTGTGGGCTGCAGCAGCAACATTAATTTGATATTTGTGGCTTTTTTTTTTGTAAGCGTGTATTTAATATTTTTTTTGTTTTGTGATTTATTTTTAACGTTTTTTTTTTTAATTTTTTTTTAATTTTTTTTTTTAATTTTTTGTGTGTTCAACTTTGAAAATTCGTTGGTTATGTTCAAGGTAAAAATTTTGTTGAAATTTTTCAATGGTTTGTTTGTATTTTTGGTTTTTAAACAGGTTTGCATTGTAATATATTTTTTTTTTGATTTTTAGAATTGGTAAAATGGATTCAAATGATATTTTAATGTAAATGTAACATTTTTCAAGGCTATATGGTTTGTGTGTCTTTAATTTTATATAAAATTTAGTTTTTAAATAAAATTCTGTGTTATTTTTAAAAATATAGATATCTCCCAAAATCTGGCAATCGTATACACTTTTGGTTAGAAATGCCCAGTTTAAAATTCAGAAATAATAAGACGTCTTTAGCTTGTGAGAGACCCTGCTGAATTCGCCACTAATTTCCATACAAAATA
Organism: Lucilia sericata; assembly: GCF_015586225.1. Lineage (NCBI taxonomy): Eukaryota > Metazoa > Arthropoda > Insecta > Diptera > Calliphoridae > Lucilia > Lucilia sericata. The sequence goes on along the minus strand of NW_023995493.1, from coordinate 1,695 downwards.
CTTTATGGTATCCCTGACATTTTCATATGATTTGTCAAATCTCTTAAATACAAAATCAGTTTCAATACATTTATTCTATATAGCCAATAGCCTATATAGACCATAATCGGTTGTAAATTTCTACTTATGAAATTAGTGTTGTCCTATTGTCAACAGTAAGAACAAATCCCTGACATATCATAAAGATGTTCAATTGAAGAGTATAACAAAAACCTCAAGAGACTTGATCTAGGACCAGCGTGAAATATACGTTTTAGTGCTTGGCAGGTAATATAGAGATTTTTAAGCAGCGCTTGGGGATATATTTAAAGCCTAGTGTATAGTCCTGTGTTTAGTCTATAGTCTAGTCTATAGTCTAGTCTATAGTCTAGTCTACAGTCTAGTCTATAGTCTAGTCTATAGTCTAGTCTATAGTCTAGTCTATAGTCTAGTCTATAGTCTAGTCTATAGTCTAGTCTATAGTCGTCTAGTCTATAGTCGTCTAGTCTATAGTCGTCTAGTCTATAGTCGTCTAGTCTATAGTCGTCTAGTCTATAGTCGTCTAGTCTATAGTCGTCTAGTCTATAGTCGTCTAGTCTATAGTCGTCTAGTCTATAGTCGTCTAGTCTATAGTCGTCTAGTCTATAGTCGTCTAGTCTATAGTCGTCTAGTCTATAGTCGTCTAGTCTATAGTCGTCTAGTCTATAGTCGTCTAGTCTATAGTCGTCTAGTCTATAGTCGTCTAGTCTATAGTCGTCTAGTCTATAGTCGTCTAGTCTATAGTCGTCTAGTCTATAGTAGTCGTCTAGTCTATAGTCGTCTAGTCTATAGTCGTCTAGTCTATAGTCGTCTAGTCTATAGTCGTCTAGTCTATAGTCGTCTAGTCTATAGTCGTCTAGTCTATAGTCGTCTAGTCTATAGTCGTCTAGTCTATAGTCGTCTAGTCTATAGTCGTCTAGTCTATAGTCGTCTAGTCTATAGTCGTCTAGTCTATAGTCGTCTAGTCTATAGTCGTCTAGTCTATAGTCGTCTAGTCTATAGTCTAGTCTATAGTCTAGTCTATAGTCTAGTCTATAGTCTAGTCTATAGTCTAGTCTATAGTCTAGTCTAGTCTAGTCTATAGTCTAGTCTATAGTCAGTCTAGTCTAGTCTATAGTCTAGTCTATAGTCTAGTCTATAGTCTAGTCTATAGTCTAGTCTATAGTCTAGTCTAGTCTAGTCTATAGTCTAGTCTATAGTCTAGTCTATAGTCTAGTCTATAGTCTAGTCTATAGTCTAGTCTATAGTCTAGTCTATAGTCTAGTCTATAGTCTAGTCTAGTCTATAGTCTAGTCTATAGTTAGTCTATAGTCTAGTCTAGTCTATAGTCTAGCTATAGTCTAGTCTATAGTCTAGTCTATAGTCTAGTCTATAGTCTAGTCTTAGTCTAGTCTTAGTCTAGTCTTAGTCTAGTCTTAGTCTAGTCTATAGTCTAGTCTACAGTCTAGTCTACAGTCTAGTCTACAGTCTAGTCTATAGTCTAGTCTATAGTCTAGTCTATAGTCTAGTCTATAGTCCTGTCTATAGTCTAGTCTAAGTCTAGTCTATAGTCTAGTCTATAGTCTAGTCTAAGTCTAGTCTAAGTCTAGTCTATATCTAGTCTATATTCTAGTCTATAGTCTAGTCTATAGTCTAGTCTATAGTCTAGTCTATAGTCTAGTCTATAGTCTAGTCTAT
>NW_023995492.1:57500-106205 GCF_015586225.1 Lucilia sericata | reverse complement strand
GTTATTTTAAGTAAGTGTGGCATTTTTCTCTAATGTACTTGCATTGAGGATGTTAATGTTTTAGGACATTTTGCTGTAACTTTGCCAATTTTTTTTTTTTTTGGAAATTTTGTTGTTAGAAAAAAGTTTAGCTTTTTTCTTCCTGAAAGCAAACAGATTTCTATCGGAACATGTTTTATAATTTTTTTTTTTTTTTTTTTTCTTTCGGAAGAAAAAATATAAAAATGAGAAAAGTGATTGGTTTTATTTTGTTGTATTTAGAGGCGAAACCACAAAGTTAAGGAGGAAGATGATGTTGTCGTAAAGTGTGGTATTGATATTTCTTTGATACCCTATAGAAGAAGTGATAAAAATAACTAAAAGTGAACTAGAAGTGAACTGGAACTGAAGTAGAACTGAACTAACTAAACTAGAACTGAACTAGAAACTGAACTAGAACTGAACTAGAACTGAACTAGAACTGACTAGAACTGAACTAGAACTGAACTAGAACTGAACTAGAACTGAACTAGAACTGAACTAGAACTGAATAGAACTGACTAGAACTGAACTAGAACTGAACTAGAACTGAACTAGAACTGAACTAGAACTGAACTAGAACTGAACTAGAACTGAACTAGAACTGAACTAGAACTGAACTAGAACTGAACTAGAACTGAACTAAACTGAACTAGAACTGAACTAGAACTGAACTAGAACTGAACTAGAACTGAACTAGAACTGAACTAGAACTGAACTAGAACTGAACTAGAACTGAACTAGAACTGAACTAGAACTGAACTAGAACTGAACTAGAACTGAACTAGAACTGAACTAGAACTGAACTAGAACTGAACTAGAACTGAACTAGAACTGAACTAGAACTGAACTAGAACTGAACTAGAACTGAACTAGAACTGAACTAAACTGAACTAGAACTGAACTAGAACTGAACTAGAAACTGAACTAGAACTGAACTAGAACTGAACTAGAACTGAACTAGAACTGAACTAGAACTGAACTAGAACTGAACTAGAACTGAACTAGAACTGAACTAGAACTGAACTAGAACTGAACTAGAACTGAACTAGAACTGAACTAGAACTGAACTAAACTGAACTAGAACTGAACTAGAACTGAACTAGAACTGAACTAGAACTGAACTGAACTGAACTAGAACTGAACTAGAACTGAACTAGAACTGAACTAGAACTGAACTAGAACTGAACTAGAACTGAACTAGAACTGAACTAGAACTGAACTAGAACTGAACTAGAACTGAACTAGAACTGAACTAGAACTGAACTAGAACTGAACTAAATGAACTAGAACTGAACTAGAACTGAACTAGAACTGAACTAGAACTGAACTAGAACTGAACTAGAACTGAACTAGAACTGAACTAGAACTGAACTAGAACTGAACTAGAACTGAACTAGAACTGAACTAGAACTGAACTAGAAACTGAACTAGAACTGAACTAGAACTGAACTAGAACTGAACTAGAACTGAACTAGAACTGAACTAGAACTGAACTAGAACTGAACTAGAACTGAACTAGAACTGAACTAGAACTGAACTAGAACTGAACTAGAACTGAACTAGAACTGAACTAGAACTGAACTAGAACTGAACTAGAACTGAACTAGAACTGAACTAGAACTGAACTAGAACTGAACTAGAACTGAACTAGAACTAACTAGAACTGAACTAGAACTGAACTAGAACTGAACTAGAACTGAACTAGAACTGAACCTAGAAAACTGAACTAGAACTGAACTAGAACTGAACTAGAATGAACTAGAACGAACTAGAACTGAAACTAGAACTGAACTAGAACTGAACTAGAACTGAACTAGAACTGAACTAGAACTGAACTAGAACTGAACTAGAACTGAACTAGAACTGAACTAGAATGAACTAGAACTGAACTAGAACTGAACTAGAACTGAACTAGAACTGAACTAGAACTGAACTAGAACTGAACTAGAATGAACCTAGAACTGAACTAGAACTGAACTAGAACTGAACTAGAACTGAACTAGAACTGAACTAGAACTGAACTAGAACTGAACTAGAACTGAACTAGAACTGAACTAGAAACTGAACTAGAACCTGAACTAGAACTGAACTAGAACTGAACTAGAACTGAACTAGAACTGAACTAGAATGAACTAGAACTGAACTAGAACTGAACTAGAACTGACCTAGAACTGAACTAGAACTGAACTAGAACTGAACTAGAACTGAACTAGAACTGAACTAGAACTGAACTAGAACTGAACTAGAACTGAACTAGAACTGAACTAGAACTGAACTAGAACTGAACTAGAACTAAACTAAACTGAACTAGAACTGAACTAGAACTGAACTAGAACTGAACTAGAACTGAACTAGAACTGAACTAGAACTGAACTAGAACTGAACTAGAACTGAACTAGAACTGAACTAGAACTGAACTAGAACTGAACTAGAACTGAACTAGAACTGAACTAGAACTGAACTAGAACTGAACTAGAACTGAACTAGAACTGAACTAGAACTGAACTAGAACTGAACTAGAACTGAACTAGAACTGAACTAGAACTGAACTAGAACTGAACTAGAACTGAACTAGAACTGAACTAGAACTGAACTAGAACTGAACTAGAACTGAACTAGAACTGAACTAGAACTGAACTAGAACTGAACTAGAACTGAACTAGAACTGAACTAGAACTGAACTGAACTGAACTAGAACTGAACTAGAACTGAACTAGAAACTGAACTAGAACTGAACTAGAACTGAACTAGAACTGAACTAGAACTGAACTAGAACTGAACTAGAACTGAACTAGAACTGAACTAGAACTGAACTAGAACTGAACTAGAACTGAACTAGAACTGAACTAGAACTGAACTAGAACTGAACTAGAACTGAACTAGAACTGAACTAGAACTGAACTAGAACTGAACTAGAACTGAACTAGAACTGAACTAGAACTGAACTAGAACTGAACTAGAACTGAACTAGAACTGAACTAGAACTGAACTAGAACTGAACTAGAACTGAACTAGAACTGAACTAACTGAACTAGAACTGAAAAAAACTAGAAAATTAGAACTGAACTAGAACTGAACTGGAATGTATATCTAGAATAGAGCTATTCTTATTACCACCAATGATGAAGTGCAGCATTGTGTAACCTAAATATATTACAAATTCCCTTCTTGCCTTAAAATCTAATCACACTTTCCAATTTCCTGTTATTTATTCTATACTCAAGCATACGTTTTTTTTTTCGTAATACTTTTTTTTCGTAGTAGATAAAATGTTTTTATTCTATTAAATTTGTGACTTTTTCATTTATTTAGGACTCTTTTATTCGAAACACAAAAACGTGACTTTTATGGTTTATTTGAGACATAAACTTGCATATAATTTCCATTTTCTCTACTTTCATAATAAATTTTCCCTTAAGAAACAAGAAAAAAAAACATACTTTGGACTTTGTAATAGAAATAAATCTTTGCAAAAAGAGACACATTTTTTCACATTAAATAAAAACGTGCAATTAGCAAATAACAAAAATTTTTCGAAAAAATATTTAAACAAAAAATTTAATTTGGCTCCACAATTAAAGGTCATGAATTTGTTTTTCTGCCAAGCTAACAAATTTTCATTTAAAATGTGCAATATAAGCATTTCTATTGGCCTTAATTTGTGATTCTTGTTAAATATTGTTTTTTTTTTTTTTTTTTTTTTCAATTGTTTATTTGTTCTACTCACAATATATGAAAAATATATGAAATTGCAGTGAAATTCAATTGCTTTGAGTTGGCAACTGTCATTGAAAATGTGAAATTTTCTATTTGTTTTCATACACAATTTTCTCTTTAAACATTTATTAAATATTCACAAAAATTTTCTGTGTATGTACTTTAATTAAAACAACAAGATTTTAACATTTTTGCCATTTAAAAGCCGGCCGGTCGGTCGGTTTTATGTATTGCATTTTATCGATTTTTTGTGTTGGTTTTCATATATGAATATGTTTGTATGTGTGTCTGAATATGTGGAAAACTTTATGTGTATACATACAAAATATGTTGCTGTTGTTGTTTATATACATACATAAATGCCTACATACTATTGTATACACATATGTAAATAATGGTATGTATACCTTTATATATTCACAAACAATACATACATATATGTATGTATGTATATGTACATAAACAAAAAATTCTTGCAGGCAATTAAAATTGTATACAAGAGCATTCATATGTGGGTGTAATAAACACAAACAGTGGAGTTTCGTTAAATGGAACTTTTGGTAAAAACTTTCCAAGAAATAAGTTATCTCGTTGTTATGTGGTACTCTTTTCATACGTAGGAGCATTCAACAAGCCCTTTTGTCCCTCTGTCCGTCCGTTTGTCTGTCTCTCTCTCTGTCTGTCTGTCCGTCCGTCCGTCTGTCTATCTGTCTGTCTGTCTGTCTGTCTGTCTGTCTGTCTGTCCGTTTGTATGTATGTCTGTCTGTCTGTCTGTCTGTCTGTCTGTCTGTCCGTCTGTCCGTCTGTCCGTCTGTTCGTCTGTCCGTCTGTTCGTCTGCCCTTCCAAGTAAACCTTGTAATTAAAGTACAGATCGCAATTTTAAAGATATGAAGGTCCATATTTGACCGTTTTTGAGGATAGGTCCATATTGACCCAAGTCCTTGTACAAAGTGCCTTTCGGAAAATTGTCTGTCTGTCTATCTATATGTCTGTCTGTCCTTTGTACTTCGAAGTAAACCTTGTAATCAAAGTACAGATCACAGTTGTGAAGACAAGTCCATATTTGACCCTTTTTGAGGACAATTCCCTATTTAACCCTAGTCCTTATACAAAGTGCCTTTCAGAAAATTAAATTTAATATAACAATCATATAGGATTGATTTAATATTATACATAAACAACAACAATGAAATTGGTGTATAATAATAACAGGAATAGGGTATCATACGATCGGTCATAACCAACTATACTTTCTTCCTTGTTTTAAATTCTTTTCCTTATAGGCTTATGCTAAACTAAAAGGAATTAAAAAACTTTTAACTAACTACCACTCCTTTTAAAAAGAAAATATCGAATTAAGTTAAAAACTCTATAGAAATATAAACTTGTCTTCTTAAGATTATCATTCTTGTTGCAAAACAACTATTTGTCTACGTACAACTTGTTTTGTCGTGGTAACAAACAACAACAACAACAAACACACTTACATTTTACATAGTAACAAGGAATAAGTTACTATAGTAATTTATGTAAATATTACAACTAAATGTAAATGGAAAATCATGTGTGAAAAATTGTCTACTATTATATACCACCACTACTACTGCTGCAACATCATCATAATCGTCAACATGTTGTATATACCAACAAAAATTTGTTTATACTTACATGTATACATCCATATGTATATGACATGTATCTATACATATGTATGTAAATATTATACGATTATATAACATCTATAGCTTATCGATCGATTAATGAAAATTGACAATTTTTCCTTATAACAAGAGAGAAAGAGAGAGCGACGGGGTAAAAGAGTTATCAAGAGTAAATGCAATTTTCTGGAGGATGTGCAAAATACCAGAGAGTGTCAATGTGTAAACAATTTCATTTCAGTGTGTATGTATTTATGCATCTCTGTATATAGTAAAATATTTAGTAGTATTCCATGAAATAACCATTCAAACAATTTGTCATTGATTCAGTTCTGCACAAGTGACCTGAACCATAGGCACCCAACCCTAGCTGGTCGCATGCAACTGTATTTTATAGTAAAATCTATTATTTACTACTCCATCTAGACACTTCCCTAGGTTTTTTTATTATATAAAATAGTGAATGCTCCTGTTGTGGTCCTATGCTCTGTGTGTGCCTGCATATTGATGATACCAATGAGTACTACGATGATGATGAAGTTGATGACTATGGTCAACAACATCATGTTTATGGTAGAGTAAAATGTATGTATGTAAATATGTATATGTAGCTGCACATTGTTTTATTTTTATTATTTTGCAATAGTAGTTGTATACGTTTTTTTGACCATACGTTATATTCTGTAGTGGTTTTTGCTCTATGGAAGTTTATTTTGCCTTTACGGTATATAACAGTAACAACATCCGGTAAAATTTGTATACAAAAGTATATAGATATACATATATAACTAGATACATATGTATGTATTGTATATTGTTGATTTGTTGGTGTTGTATTTAGCTTTATATAACGATGCAAATCTGTATACCGGAAGTCCATTAAAGCATGAATACTCGACCATTGCTTCATCCAAAAGTTATGTATTGTAGTGCTTTAACTGTCATATGTCCGTGTATATTTATAAATGCTACTTGTATATAAATTTACACTATTTCTGAGACTAACTAACTAACTAACTAACTAACTAACTAACTAACTAACTACTAACTAACTAACTAACTAACTAACTAACTAACTACTAACTACTAACTAACTAACTAACTAACTAACTAACTAACTAACTAACTAACTAACTAACTACTAACTAACTAACTAACTACTAACTAACTAACTAACTAACTAACTAACTAACTAACTAACTAACTACTAACTAACTACTAACTAACTAACTACTAACTAACTACTAACTAACTAACTAACTAACTAACTAACTAACTAACTAACTAACTAACTAACTACTAACTAACTAACTAACACTAACTAACTAACTAACTAACTAACTAACTACTAACTAACTACTAACTAACTAACTAACTAACTACTACAACTAACTAACTAACTAACTAACTAACTAACTAACTAACTACGAACTAACTAACTAACTACAATAACTAACTAACTAACTAACTAACTAACTACTACTAACTAACCTAACTAACTAACTAACTAACTCTAACTACTACTACTAACTAACTAACTAACTAACTAACTACCACTAACTAACTAACTAACTAACTAACAACAACTACTAACTAACTAACTAACTAACTAACTAACTAACTATAACTAACTAACTAACTAACTAACACTAACTAACTAACTAACTAACTAACTAACTAACACTAACTAACTAACTAACGAACTAACTAACTAACTAACTACTAACTACTAACTAACTAACTACTAACTACTAACTAACTAACTAACTAACTAACTAACTAACTAACTAACTACTAACTAAACTACTAACTAACTAACTAACTAACTAACTAACTAACTAACTAACTAACTAACAACTACTAACTAACTAACTAACTAACTAACTAACTAACTAACTAACTAACTAACTAACTAACTACTAACTAACTAACTAACTACTAACTAATACTAACTAACTACTAACACTAACTAACTACTAACTAACTAACTAACTAACTAACTACTAACTAACTAACTAACTAACTAACTAACTAATAACTAACTAACTAACTAACTAACTAACTAACTAACTAACTAACTAACTAACTAACTAACTACTAACTAACTACTACTAACTAACTAACTAACTAACTACTAACTAACTAACTAACTAACTACCTAACTACTAACTAACTAACTAACTAACTAACTACTAACTACTAACTAACTAACTAACTAACTAACTACTAACTAACTAACTAACTAACTACTAACTACTAACTAACTACTAACTAACTAACTAACTAACTACTAACTAACAACTAACTATACTAACTAACTAACTAACTAACTAACTAACTACTAACTAACTAACTAACTAACTAACTAACTAACTAACTAACTAACTAACTAACTACTAACTAACTAACTAACTAACTAACTAACTAACTACTAACTAACTAACACTAACTAACTAACTACTAACTAACTAACACTAACTAACTACTAACTACTAACTAACTAACAAACTAACTAACTAACTAATAATCATTTAAAATACTTATAACCTATGGAATGACTTTTGACTAGGACAAGCATAGCTCTTTCGGAGATCTTGAACTTGAGGAAATTGTTCGTGGAAATTTTTCTCAACCCCAACATGAACTTTCAAACTAGTTTTAAAATGATCAGCTTAAACTAACTAAAATCACCGGAATATGTGGAACGACATGGTAATGCTCGATCATATGTTGCAAAAGTTATTCAAAACTAATTACAAAGAAGTAGTAGAGACGTTTTGCCTTAGTCAGTCCTAAGCATTAAACATCGTATGGGAAGCCCGATCAACCAGCCAAATCGACACCAAAGCTAAATATATGTATATATGTATATGACGCCAAGGTAATGCTTTGCATTAAAGGCATCATTCCATGATAGGCAGTAGAAAGATGATCAAATAATCACAGACAACCTGGGTTGAAATCGTCCACTATGTTTGGACAGATATAACAACGCTCGGATACATGTAGTTATACTTTACATGGTAATATTTGCTTAAAAAAGTGTTTGAGAAAATTCACCTAAGGGTGACTGGACTATAGACAGAACATCACCAGGTACCTGTGCCGAATGAAAATGATTCGTTTGAGGAGAGTATACTCCGAAAACGTCCAGAATATTTGGTATGTTGAAAAAATCTATTTAGAAAAAAGTATTTGGAAAGATTTGCCTTTCCCACTTTATAGTCCAGAACTAGCCAGCCGAATAGACACCAAAGCCATAGCGGCGGTAATAGTCAGTATTTATCTAGAACTGTCCGATCACTATATGATTCGAAAATTGCAGCACGCTGTCTCTAGGATACGCTTCACTTCGGAACATGCTACCAAAAATTGGCTTGATTCATCATTGATCTATTGAACAGATCTTTTTGAGCGGAAAGATGGGAAATGGTCATATTTAACAGTGACCAATACATTCAATAACTTCATGAACGCTTTGCATTCATATGAATATGTTTACGGTAGTAAGTAAAACAGTGTAATTTGTAGTAGACATATCTATATCTATCTATGTATAAATATCTACACTTTTCAAGTACATAAGACTTATACAACAATACAATACTGCAACAAATGCCACTGACCGATAAATCGCAACAAAACAGATGAAAATACCAAAAAAAAAAAAAAATAAATAAAAAAAACAGTAGTAAAACGAAATACCCTGTATAAATGAAATAATCATCTGAAACCATTGATTTATTAGGCCAAAGATGTCCTTTTTTAATATTTAAGAAATTAACTACAAAGAACCAATATAAAACCAAGGAATAACATCAGAAATGAGTTTCGAATTGTATCAAACTTCATTTTGAGGGGGTGACTAAGTAAAAACTTCATTTTGTTTTTGTGTTCAGTTTAAGCCGGCATATAGGCATAAATTTAAACATACAACCGGTCTGTAGTATTGTGAATATTGTGAGTATAGCAGCCATAAAATATGCAATACACAGTGTATATGAAATGCTTCCTGTTTCAACAGCAGCCTATATACATGTAGTATATTTGGCTACAATTTTCGGGTGTCATATTTTATGCGTGTGTGTGTGTAATTACTCACACACTTGTATATTTCCTATGTACAGCTAAAGTAAATACTAAAATGGTATGTATTGTATTGTCTTGTATTTACGAAAAACTACAACTACAATATGTATCTCTGTATATCTGTTGAAAATTCTCTACATTAGTACATACATATAAAGACTACAATATAGTTAAAATTTTCTATCTGTAACCATTGTATGAGGTTTCCATATATACAGAGAAACCTATGGACTGCGTGTTTTTGAAAAAAAAAACTTCAAAATTTTTACTATGCGTATTGTTGTACTACGACGTACCTACATATAATACTATTTTTACTACAACTACTATTCCTTGTTCTAGGTTTGAGTAGGTGTGTATTTTTGAAATTAAATATACTCTATGTGCGTATTTTGTATATAGAAGTGTATGTATAGATGATAAATACATAGTTAAACTTGATGTTTTTGCACATCAGTTGTTACGTTTATATACCGGACCCATTTACACGTTTCACTCATAGTAAAATAATTGTAATCATGTGGCACATGTGCATCATAATAAAATTGTCTACTTATTGATGATGATGACGACGTTGTTGCTGGTAATGGTGATGAGGAAAATGATGTCTATGTTATCATTGTTTGTTGAAAATAAATTGTAGAAAGTTAAAAGTTCTTCTTTGGTTTAATTTAAAAGAGATATAAGTATTATGGTTTAGGGAACAATGATCTTGAAACTCATAGATTAAAGTCCTTCATGTTCATGCTATATACTAGACTATAGACTAGACTAGACTATAGACTAAATTATAGACTAACTATAGACTAACTATAGACTAGACTATAGACTAGACTATAGACTAGACTATAGACTAGACTATAGACTAGACTATAGACTAGACTAGACTATAGACTAGACTATAGACTAGACTATAGACTAGACTATAGACTAGACTATAGACTAGACTATAGACTAGACTATAGACTAGACTATAGACTAGACTATAGACTAGACTATAGACTAGACTATAGACTAGACTATAGACTAGACTATAGACTAGACTATAGACTAGACTATAGACTAGACTATAGACTAGACTATAGACTAGACTATAGACTAGACTATAGACTAGACTATAGACTAGACTATAGAGTAGACTATAGAGCTAGACTATAGAGTAGACTATAGACTAGACTATAGAGTAGACTATAGACTAGACTATAGAGTAGACTATAGACTAGACTATAGACTAGACCTATAGACTAGACTAAGACTAGACTATAGACTAGACTATAGACTAGACTATAGACTAGACTATAGACTAGACTATAGACTAGACTATAGACTAGACTATAGACTAGACTATAGACTAGACTATAGACTAGACTATAGACTAGACTATAGACTAGACTATAGACTAGACTATAGACTAGACTATAGACTAGAGTATAGACTAGACTATAGACTAGAGTATAGACTAGACTATAGACTAGACTATAGACTAGACTATAGACTAGACTATAGACTAGACTATAGACTAGACTATAGACTAGACTATAGACTAGACTATAGACTAGACTATAGACTAGACTATAGACTAGACTATAGACTAGACTATAGACTAGACTATAGACTAGACTATAGACTAGACTATATACTAGACTATAGACTAGACTATAGACTAGACTATAGACTAGACTATAGACTAGACTATAGACTAGACTATAGACTAGACTATAGACTAGACTATAGACTAGACTATAGACTAGACTATAGACTAGACTATAGACTAGACTATAGACTAGACTATAGACTAGACTATAGACTAGACTATAGACTAGACTATAGACTAGACTATAGACTAGACTATAGACTAGACTATAGACTAGACTACAGACTAGACTATAGACTAGACTATACTATAGACTAGACTATAGACTAGACTATAGACTAGACTATAGACTAGACTATAGACTAGACTATAGACTAGACTATAGACTAGACTATATACTAGACTATAGACTAGACTATATACTAGACTATAGACTAGACTATAGACTAGACTATAGACTAGACTATAGACTAGACTATAGACTAGACTATAGACTAGACTATAGACTAGACTATAGACTAGACTATAGACTAGACTATAGACTAGACTATAGACTAGACTATAGACTAGACTATAGACTAGACTATAGACTAGACTATAGACTAGACTATAGACTAGACTATAGACTAGACTATAGACTAGACTATAGACTAGACTATAGACTAGACTATAGACTAGACTATAGACTAGACTATAGACTAGACTATAGACTAGACTAGACTAGACTATAGACTAGACTATAGACTAGACTATAGACTAGACTATAGACTAGACTATAGACTAGACTATAGACTAGACTATAGACTAGACTATAGACTAGACTATAGACTAGACTAGACTAGACTATAGACTAGATAGACTAGACTATAGACTAGACTATAGACTAGACTATAGACTAGACTATAGACTAGACTATAGACTAGACTATAGACTAGACTATATACTAGACTATAGACTAGACTATAGACTAGACTATAGACTAGACTATAGACTAGACTATAGACTAGACTATAGACTAGACTATAGACTAGACTATAGACTAGACTATAGACTAGACTATAGACTAGACTATAGACTAGACTATAGACTAGACTATAGACTAGACTATAGACTAGACTATAGACTAGACTATAGACTAGACTATAGACTAGACTATAGACTAGACTATAGACTAGACTATAGACTAGACTATAGACTAGACTATAGACTAGACTATAGACTAGACTATAGACTAGACTATAGACTAGACTATAGACTAGACTATAGACTAAAATACGATGAATTACAAATTTTTCACTAAAAATTTTATTTTTCACTTAAAAAATGCATTTTCATTAAAATCAGATTTTTTTAAAAAAATTTATTTTTTTAATAAAAATTCGACTTTTCACTAAAATTTTCAATAAAAGTTAAATTTTCACAAAAAATTTGATTTTTCGTGAAAGTTAAAAGTCAGAATTTTTAAATTTTGTTAACATTAAAAAAAATCGCTTTTAACTGACTTTTACATGTGAAAAAATGGTAGAATCCTGATGGGCCCCTGAAAGTATAACATATTCTATTATTTATGAAAGTTTCTTGAGGCATACATCAGGACTTAGGAAGCCTTTACATCAAGCACAAGGAAAATCTGACCTTAACGCAAGTCACTAAATATTAATGACATCCATTGGTGATGTTTACATTCTTTAATCCAACCTTTAACCTTTTAATGAATTCAGGTAAGCTTTATCCAAAAAAAGTTATTGAATATGTAAATTTCTTGAAACCCAAAATACATTTCAATAGGATCTAAAAAGCTATAGCTGATAACCTGGAAATAGTAAAAAAGTAAATTTCAATAAAGCTATCAACGAAACATCACCAATAAGAACATCCGTTCTTAATAATTTTAATTTGAATTTTTATTAAGATAAAATATTCCTTCGATATAAAATAAACGTTTCAAATAAAGTATTTTTTTATAATTTCTTATTTATTCTGGAATATGTACATACATATATATATATATTTCTACAATATTCGCTCACAATCACAACAATCTCTACCATATTTGCTGATAAATCCAAAATAACAAAAGTTCAATTGAATTTCTTATTTATGCAGAGATACAAGAGGGAGTTTCAACCAGAAACCTCTGCCAGTAGATAAAGAAACGAACAAACATACATTCATATTTAATCAAGGAAGATGATAAAGCCAGAGAGTGGTAGAGAAACACGTAAGAGTAGACTAATTAAAATCATATAAAAACAATATGCACGTGCTTTAACTGAGAAGCAAGGAGGCAAAATAACGTAGAAGACACAACTGAAATCCAGTTTGTGTATTTAAAAAGAAAACAAAAGAAATGAAGCGAGAAAAGGAGAAAATAAAGGAATATTTATATCAAACAAACGAAGAACAGAGGATACCAAATACAGTTAGACATAAGCACAACGAAGACCTGAATTTAAATAAAGTTTAACTAAAGGTTCACTGTTGCTAGGTTCGTTATATTTATGTTTCACTGTTTATAAGTAAATATTTTTACGTTTATAAAGAAAATAATTGCAAATAAGCGAATATATAAGAAAGGAATGGAAAAACAAATAGGCAAAAGAAATCAGGGCGAATTCAAAGGAAAAATATAACGACTTAAATAAATAAAGTAAAAGTCATGTAAATAAAAACCACTGAAAAACAATGGGATAATAAACAAATAGAGACTGGCAAGAAAAAAATAATTAATATTAAAATACAAACATTACAATTGTACAAAATATACATTGTTTCACAAATAACCAAGAAATAAAGTCTGTTGTAAATACAGTTATAAGGGGAGTAACCATAATTTGGTCTTAACATGGGATAACAGATTAGCCTAGATAATGTAATATAGAAAGATCTATAGTCTACACTATACTGTAGACTATAGATTAATCTCTAGTCAAGACTATAGACTGGTCTATAGTCTATATTATGGACTGAGCTATAGTCAAGACAATATACCGATATATAGTCAAGACTATATACTGATCTAAAGTCAAGACTATGGACTGAACTATCGTCAAGACTATAGACTGAGCTATCGTCACGACTATAGACTGATCTATATTCAAGACTATAGACTGATCTATAGTCACGACTATAGACTGATCTCTATAGTCAAAACTATAGACTGATCTATAGTCAAGACTATAGACTGATCTAAAGTCAAGACTATAGACTGATCTATAGACAAGACTATAAACGGATATACAGTCAAGACTATAGACTGATCTATATTTAACATTATAGACAGATCTATAGGCAAGACTACAGATTGATCTATTGTCAAGACTATGGACTGATCTATAGTCAAGACTATATTCTATATTAAAGAGAATAGGCTAATCTATGTTCAAGACTATAGACTGCTCTATAGTTAAGACTATAGACTGATCTATAGTCAATTACGAATTATATATTCAAGAGAATAGGCCGAACTATGTTCATGACAATAGACTGATCTATAGTTAGGACTATAGACTGATCTGTTGTCAAGACGACAGACTGATCTATAGTAAAGACTACAGACTGATATACAGTGAAGACTATAGACTAAACTATAGTTAAGACTATAGACTAAACTATAGTTAAGACTATAAACTGATCTATAGTAAAGACTATAGACTGGTCTATAGATAATAGACTGGTTTATAGTCAAGACTACAGGCCGATCTATATCAATATATAGACTGATCTATAAGACTGATCTATAAGAATATAGACTTATCTATAATCAAGACTATAAAGAGGTTTATAGTCAAGACTATAGAGTGATTTGTAGTCAAATTTAAAAACTGATTAATAGTCAAGTCTAATGACTTATCTATAGTCAAGTCTAATGACTCATCTATAGTCAAGTCTATTGATTAATCTACATTCAAGACTATAGTTCGATTACTGTTTATATCAGGAATTAAGTTTTATTGTGTAACATATTTCCAAAATAATTTTTTTAATTTGCTGAAAAATATTTGTTATTTGTAAAACTGTTTCTAACCAAAAAAATATAATATATCATAACAAACTAATATCCTTGAGCTATTTCAAAATTTAATATTTCAACTTCTAAATTATTCTCCGAAAAAAAAAAACGGAAAAAAATATTATTTTTTGTTTAGTTAATTTTTTTTATGCCATAAAATATGCAAGTAATTTTTATATTTAACAAATTTTTGGAAAATAAACAAATGAGTAACACAACAATGAGTAAAGTACTCACAAAAATAGCAACAATATAAACTTAAATAAAGCAATTCTTTGTTTTTTTTTAATTTTTGCCTCAATAAAAGTTCCTTGCCCTCTATACTAACACAAAACAAATGCAACACATTTTCTTTCACTTATATACATATACTGAACTAAAAGTTACATTAATGAATAACAAAACTTGCAGTACACACTGGCACCCTCCCACAAACTATTTGTATTAAAAACTAAATATGCAAATTCAAAACAAAAGCTGCACAAGGAGTAAAATCGTAAATAATAATAACAACAAAAATGCACATACTGAGAAATTATTTGCAACAATACAAAAATACTCATACTCTTCGTTTGAATAGTTGAAATACACATTCATTCAAACATATTTGTATAGGAATTTTTCATGTATTTACAATGAAGAGTTGAGGTAAATGATTGAAATGTACCTGTTTTGGTACTATTTGGTACGAATAAAACAAGCAGTAGTTTATATTCGATCATAACCAACCATATGTAAATGTAGACCTGAAGACTATATATGTATCTCCCTATGGTTCTTATAATGCTCGATTCTTTGCTGAATTTGTGTAAAATTCATATATCGAATTTTATAAAAATATCGTTTAATATGCTTTTAATGTGCACAAAATATGTAACTACATGACGTATGATTGATATAAAGTAACATATAACTAAACATTCAAAACTTCTTGTAAAAAAATATTACAACTTTGAAGTTAGTTTTTTTAAAGCTAAGACTCTATAAATGAAAAGTTTTAATAAAAGTGTTAAAAATTATTTTTAGTTGTTTTAAGATTCTAAACTTTTTACAAAGTATGTATGAAATATTATCCTTTTGTTCATAACTAAAGATTTTGTTAATAAAATTGCAATTATTTTAATATTTTATTTTAATTATTAATACATTTTGTAATAAATAACTTTTGTGTAGAAAAAAAAAAATTCGAAATCTTTGTCGTTAAAACAAAATTTTATTATAAATATTTATATTAAAATGGGTTTACGGGTCGCATGATTGGTATTAATTCACTTGCTGTTGTGCTATGTTCATTGTATGTTTTAAAAAATTAAGTACATTAACAATTTGAAGATAATTTTAAAAGTCTAAAATCCTAAAAAAATCTTGATATGTTCAAGTTTATTTAATTATATTAAGCCTGGCTTACAGTACGTATGATTGATATTAATTATCATGTTCTTGTTTTTTCGGTATTTTGCTCATATCATATCATTTGAAATATCCTATAAAAACGATTATTCATTTAGATTTGGCTTTTATATTCGAAGGGTCTTATTGTTAATAACTCAGGCTGACAAAATTTGAAAAAACTCGAAACCCTGAGACCAAGTTAAACGTTTCTAAAGGATTGAGTAGCACTGAATCCGAATCTGAACTCAGATTTTCTCTATCATATCTCGGATGGTTGAGATATCGTGTCCTGAAATTTGAGAAAACACAATTTTTTGCCCTTTTTGATACGTTATAACAACACCAAGACACCTTTATTTTTAAAATGTTGTATGTCATCTGAACATCTGACATATCTTCTTTTTTCTTTGAGATATCTTCATCTAAAGCTTAAAAACTCAAAGTTTTCATGGACTTTATAACCTGAACTACTATAGGGTATTATGCTTTATAAATATTGTTAATAATGAACAAAAATATATGGGACCCACACCTATCTGAAGATGATCCAATCGACTTAAAATCACTTTCTGATTTGTCTTAACGAAGTCTGTCCATCAACTTCAACGGATAATATCTCAGCAACTACAACAAATTTTTAAAGAATTCAATTAAATTTTTATAGGAAAATGCGAAAAATTTAAATATATAAGGTTTTTTAGGACACGATATCTCAAATCCCAGGTGTTTGAAATTCTGAGGCCAGATTCAGATTCGGCGGGGTTCAATCCTTTAGAAAAATATTATAATATAAAGAATAATTCTAAGTTAAGGGTAGTCTGGGATGGAATATTGTGTATGAAGTAAAATTTAAAAAAACAAGTAAGAATTTATAGTAGGGCATGGCCGACCATTTGATACACTTCACCAGTGAATATGTTAAAAATGTTGATTATTTTTCCAATTATAAAGTATTTAATTCCATTTTTAACTTAACACAGAAATATTCTAACAATTTGTTGACAAAAAAGGGATTTTCTAAAAGAGGGGTTATATGGGGGCAGGGGGTTAATATGGGTTTATCCTAAGTTTTGCCGATTTTTGATATATTTAATATATTTATGAGTTCAAAAGCCCTATTCGAGGGCTACGGTTGTATGGGGGCTATACAAAATAATTTACCGGTTTTAACCATTTTCAATTGGCTTCGTCCTTGAGTCAAAAGATGAGTAAGGACCAAATTTCATCAAATTATCTTGAAAATTGCGACCTGTAGAGTGCGCACAAGGTTTACATGGACACACAGACGGACAGACCAACAGACAGACAGACAGACAGACGTACATAGCTAAATCGACTCAGAAAGTGATTCAGAAGCCGATTGGTATACTCGAAGGTGGGTGTAGGATCAATATTTTCTTTCTGAAAATTTTCTTTCTTTGAAATTTTTTCTTTCTTCCCATATTGTTCCTAAGTAGCTACGGAAAACTTTTCATCTTTAATTCCTTGCAAACAACATGGAAAACAGGATCACAATGACACTTGTCATTTAAGGACATTATCCTTTGCGTGCTGTTGCAACGAGAAGTGAAAATTGTGAAATCTTATGCAATGTACTGGCTAATTTGACCAAGGTCTATTCTAGACTTAGAGTACAAAGTGTGTTTTTGTGTAGTCATAATACTGATGTGGCTATAAGGCATTCTGCTATGAGCAACAGCTTACTCATCTAATCAAACATTCCAGTTTAAACTACCTGTCCAAACTTATGGATCACACAAATCCCCTTGTCAGGAAGTTGCTGTTTGTTGTCTGTGGGTCATTAGACGACTGAGAGAAATGAAAACACTACAAATTTTTAAACCAGAGACCAAAATATACTTTTCTAAAGCACTGAGCCGCGCTGAATCCAAAACTGATATCAAGCTTTAGACGAATATATCTCGAAGAAGAAAGAAGATATATTAGATTTTAAGCCTTTATTTTAAAGTTGTTGGAATAGATATTCAGAAGGCATAGAACATTTTATTAATAACACTATTATAGCGTCTCAAAAAAGGCAAAAAAAATAGGTTTTTTCTCAAATTTCAGGACACGATATCTCAAATCCAAGATGTGATAGAGAAAATCGAAATTCTGTCGGCCTGTATTATCTGAAACTTTGAGAAATAGTATCTTAGAATGAAATAGATTTAAATATTCAATGGGAACATCAACAACATCCTTTTCGGTGCCACCAAATCAGTTATTTTGAAAATGCTATGGTTTCTTTAAATTCAAATTATTAAATCACAAGTAACTGAAAAAAGTACTTTTCCCCCAAAGTGTATCAACTATTTTGAGCATCTCCGCTAAAAAAGTTTATCAACCTGATAATTATGACAGTGGAAAAAGCCGGTAATGTGCAATTTTTGGCAGAAAAAAACTTCACACAGAATAAAATTTAACATCTAAAGGAAAAACTTTAAACTTTTGTTCAAAATAAGAGAAATTTTAAAATTTCTTACCTGTTTAACAACAAAGTTATAAATTATCCTTTCAATATTGCAAGCGGAAGACAAGTTTTAGTAAAAATTTTTATATATTTTTTTTATTTCAAATGATATTTTTTCACTTTTTTATGTATTTCTTTAAAAACAAACTTTTTCTTTTTTTTTGGCCTCAATTATTGAAGTATTTTTTATATCAGTTATTATTTTTTACTAAAAATTTTAATTATTAACTTTTTTCTTTTACTTTTTAATTTTATTTAAATTTTCTTTTAATTACTTTCTTTTTTATCATTAAATATTTTCTAACACCAACTGGCCAGCCTCAGTAAGCAACCTTCTAGTTCAACGTTTTCAACACGACAGACTGCGAGAGAAATCCTTTATAAATGTTTTACCGTTATCTCTGCAATAAAGCACGAAAAACACCAACAACAAACAGCGAAAAAAATTTGCCTAAACATGAATTTTATATTTATAAAAAAGCAACAACAAAAGAAAAATAACAAATCTGCACTCCTTGTTTTGTTAGTTTTACTCTTTTTTTTTTGTCACTTTTCTTTTAATTTACAATTTATCTAAGTGTATTTTCGTTGTTGTAAATGTAATATACACTCCCATACCTAACTGTTAAATTTGTTGTTAAATATTTATATTTATTATGTTGTTTTTGTTGCTGTTGTTGTTTATTTTAATTTCATTTTAATGCATTTCTTCTCTATTAAACTTTGTTATATTTATGCTCATTCAAACAAAACACTCTTTTCTCTCACTTATTATAACTGCATTTCTTTTACCTTTAAGAGCATAACAAAATTTTTCTCTTTTTTATATATTTTTCTTAAATTTAAGAGCTTTTATTTAAATTTATATCCTTTTTGTTCTCTTTGCTTTTCTTCTAGTTAATCTTTTTATTCCTTTTTATTTAGTCCGCTTAAAACAACCGTCCACGAGCAGCCACCAGAAGTAACTGATTTTAAATTGTGCAAGTCTTTGCCTTAGAAGTCCTCATCGTTTGCAATATCCTGTGTTTTCTTAAGCTTGGATGCTGTTCACCTTTCTGTAGTCATTGTTTATTTGTTGGTCATAGTCTGCTTACTAGTCTTGTGTATGGTAATGTTAGGGCGCATGCTTATAAAATATTCGTAGTAATTTCTGCATGAGTTGTATTTAAGTTGTATGAATAAGTTCTAAAGATTCATTTTCGACCAGTTTTACCGTAATATGTATCTTACTTGTAGTTGTTTCTTGGTTGAAAATTATAGCATTAGAGGAGAAAAATAACGGTATTTCTAGCTTTGGTTTGTTACACTCGCCGATTTATTGTTAATATGTTATTTGTACTACAGAACAAAATATAACTAGATTCTTTCAAAGGTACTCCACTACGTATGATTAATCTTAATATGGATGTTGATGTAGAAAATTCTTTATAACTTTTCATAGCTAACAAAATATTTCAAACATGGCGAATAAAAACATAAGAAAATAAGTTTTAGTACCACCACTTTCCTCTCAAAAACGACTACATACCGATTGCATTACTTTATATGGTCAAGACTGTAGTTCTAGTTCAGTTCTAGTTCAGTTCCAATTCAGTTCTAGTTCAGTTCTAGTTCAGTTCTAGTTCAGTTCTAGTACAGTTCTAGTTCAGTTCTAGTTCAGTTCTAGTTCAGTTCTAGTTCAGTTCTAGTTCAGTTCTAGTTCAGTTCTAGTTCAGTTCTAGTTCAGTTCTAGTTCAGTTCTAGTTCAGTTCTAGTTCAGTTCTAGTTCAGTTCTATTCAGTTCTAGTTCAGTTCTAGTTCAGTTCTAGTTCAGTTCTAGTTCAGTTCTAGTTCAGTTCTAGTTCAGTTCTAGTTCAGTTCTAGTTCAGTTCTAGTTCAGTTCTAGTTCAGTTCTAGTTCAGTTCTAGTTCAGTTCTAGTTCAGTTCTAGTTCAGTTCTAGTTCAGTTCTAGTTCAGTTCTAGTTCAGTTCTAGTTCAGTTCTAGGTTCAGTTCTAGTTCAGTTCTAGTTCAGTTCTAGTTCCAGATTCTAGTTCAGTTCTAGTTCAGTTCTAGTTCATAGTTAGTCCTAGTTCAGTTCTAGTTCAGTTCTAGTTCAGTTCTAGTTCAGTTCTAGTTCAGTTCTAGTTCCAGTTCTTAGTTCAGTTCTAGTTCGTTCTAGTGTCAGTTCTAGTTCAGGTTCTAGTTCAGATTTCTAAGTTCAGTTCTAGTTTCGAGTTCTCGTTCAGTTCTAGTTCCAGTTCTAGTTCAGTTCTAGTTCAGTTCTAGTTTCAGTTCTAGTTTCTTTCTAGGTTCAGTTCTAGTTCAGTTCTAGTTCAGTTCTAGTTCAGTCTAGTTCAGTTCTAGTTCAGGTTCCTAGTTCAGTTCTAGTTCAGTTCTAGTTTCAGTTCTAGTTCAGTTCTAGTTCTAGTTCAGTTCTAGTTCAGTTCTAGTTCAGTTCTAGTTCAGTTCTAGTTCAGTTCTAGTTCAGTTCTAGTTCAGTTCTAGTTCAGTTCTAGTGCATGATACGAACGGACGTGTTTTTTTAAAGCTCTTACAAACGTACTTAAAAGTGCATTAAATATCTCTTTTAAATACAGACTTATAATACAAATAACATAAAATTTAGCCGGCCGGCGGATCTTTTGGAAATTAAGTAAATAAATAAATAAAAACATTAATACATAAATCATCTATATATATAAAAGAGTAGCGTTACTGACTGACTGATTCATCATCGCACAGCCCAAACGGCTGAACATACAATCACGAAATTTTGACAGCAGGTGTATTTTTGGTTATGTAGATCCACTAAGGAGGGATTTTTGGAAATTTGTACATTTAGGGGTAAAAAAGGGAAAAACGGGTAAAACAGGTTTTCTTAATTATCTTACACAATATTAGTGATACAAGAAAAATGCACCTGTATCTACTCTTAAAATGAGCAGATGGGTGTCTGGTACTTTTTTGAAATTCGTACTTTTAAGGGGTGAAAATGTGTAACAAAGATGATTTGGTACCTTTTTTGGCACTTTATAACTTTTTAACTAAAAAAGAAAACAACATTTTTGTAAATAATTGGAATATATTTCCCAAAATTAGGAGACACCTGTTTCGTACTTTTTTAAAATTCAGTCCTTTTTGGGTGTAAAAGAGAGAAAACTGTATTTTTGGTACTTTTTCTTTAGAACATTAAGAAAACTTTTTCGATTTATTGAAGTATTCCTATTGAATTACGGACTAACTCTATAATATTTATTGAAAGAAAATTTTTGCTATTTCACTCGGGAAAAAAGTACCAAAAAGGGGGATAAATGGGAAATTTTATTTTATTTAAACTCATTGAGCCAATTTTTATACAATTTGAAAAAGTAGTTTATTTACTCACACAAAATAAGCTATTGGTATATTAAGGCAACGGTTCCCAAAAGGGGGTCCGCGGACCCCTGGTGGACCGTAGCAAAATCAGTATGAAAGAATCGTCCTAGAAATGTTTTGAATGTACCAAAATATTTCCCAGACCTTTTTTAATCGATTTCTTCAATAAACTTTTTTCTTGATTTTTATAATAAAAATTGAAAATAAAAATTATTTTTGATTTTTATTCTATTTGTTTTAATAAAAAAAATATTTATGTTGTTTTTAATAATACTCATTCAGTAATTTTTATTTATTCAAACAAAAAATAGAAATCAATCAATGATTTTTATTTTTCAAAGCAAAGAATAAAAATCACCTAAAAAATATTAATTTTCCAATTTTCGAATCTAATTTCTGCAAATTTGGTTGATGATAACAGTGGTAAAGAAATTTTACCAATTTTCTATTAATCTCTGTTTAAACCCGATCATTTTTAATGTGTTTTAAAGGTAAATATTAGAGCCCTGCATGAGTGACTCTATTTGTCACCCACAATGAGTAATCCACTGCACTGCATTGCACTCAACTCATTTTGTATTTTGAATATTATTTACAAAGAGTGTGTACATTTGATTTGAATAATTCAAATTTTTGTTTTACTCAATCATTGCGAGTATTTTTGTGTAAGTGTACGTCTACATTCAAATCGAGTAAGTTAACAACTTACGTATATTAAAAGAATACAAAATAAATATTTTGAATCGAGTGAATCGAGTTTTAAATGCCAAAAGAAAAATAATTTAAAAAGAAAAATAATAAAAAAAACATGATATCGCAAATTAATTTAAAAATGAAAACAATGAGGTATATCTAATTAATAAATACTAAACCGTATGATAATTGTATAACGTATACAACGTTTTAGTGGATAGTGACACAAAAAGGAAAGCATTGTATATATTTACCAAATGGATTATTGAAAACTGCAGACCTTTTACATTGGTGGAAGATTCCGGTCTTCATGAACTTGTTAGCTTCGTTTTGTCCATCGGCTCAAAATATGGTATGCACGTCGATGTAAAACCATTACTTCCACACTCAACAACAGTAGGAAGAAATGTTTGTAAGCTTTACGATGTAGCATTTTCTGAGATAAAATCCGACATCACTAAAGTAAAGGACATTGGGTTCGCTCTAACCACCGATTTGTGGACGGACAGCTATTTACGCAAATCATTTTTGGCAATAACAATGCATTATATAAAAGATACACAATTGAATAACGTTTTGTTGGGAATACGCAGCATGAATGGCGAAAAATGTACTAGTAAGTTGTATATACCATTATAAAATTTTAATGGCCACTGATTTCTTATTAATTATTCTGAAATCCTTTAGGTGATAACATATACTGCAAAGTTTGTAACATACTTAGCGAATTTGATTGTGTATTCACTGAAAATGTTACCGTCGTGACGGACAGAGGATCAAATATGGTTGCTGCTTTCCGCAGCACTGCCCATATATATTGTATTAACCATCTACTGAAAAATGTTATTCAGAAATCCATAGATGCAGTCCCAGAAGTAAAATTTATTTGCGATGTAGCCACCAATATAGTGGGGTACTTTAAAAAGTCTGGGATAAATTCAAATATAAGAAAGTCCTTAAAAAGCTTTTGTCCATCAAGATGGAATACTTTCTATTATCTGTTGTCGTCATTAAAAAGCAGCTGGGACGAAGTTGTTTTCATATTACAAGAAAGGCATGAAATCCATCGTATACAGAATATTGATTTAAGAAATATAACTGCTGTGTTGGATATAATTCCACCCTTTGAAGAAGCCTCGAAGATACTAGAGGGAGAGAAATATCCAACAATTCATTTAGTCTACATTTATGTAAACAGCCTTCAAAAGAAATGCGCTGAAAACAACGAGGATATAAGTATTGCCCAGGCTTTGAAAAGCAAGCTTAGGCACTACTTGGATACTGTAGTTTTTTCTAATTTGTCCATCTGGCATCGAGTTGCTCTATTCCTGTTCCCCCCTGCAAACAAATTGCTAAGTTTTTCTGAAGAAGATCGAAATCTTATAAAATTAAAATGTATCGAGTTGATACAAAGCCTAGTACAGAATTGTGAGCCTATAACAGAACCACAACAACTGTCAGTAGCCTCAATCTCATCGAAAAATTTAGAGCTGTTTTCAGATTTTATTCGATCATCTGATTTTCAAACCAACGAGGATTTAGTGGCCTCAGAGTTGAGACGATACGAAAACACAGAAGTGTCATTTTTTGATGATTTCGACACACTTAAGTGGTGGGATTCGCATAAGAACGAGTTCCCCTTTTTACACAAATTAAGCTGCCGAATCTTAGCAATACCAGGTTTTCTCTTGTGCCCGCAACGTAATTTCTGAAAAAAGATGCTCCATTGCCTCAAATGATATTGCTGTAAATCAAATTATTTTCTTACACATGAATCACAAAAAATACGCTGTTCCACAAGAAGAAGGTGCTCTCAGTGCTAATATATAATTATAAGAATCCTTATATTTCATATTTTTTCACTTTACAGTAGTTTTGTTTACATCTCTAAATAACATTCAAATATAATTATTACATGAGTTAAATTAATAAAATATACATATATACATAACAATAATGCATTTTATTTGTAATCTCGCTATAGAAATTCATAAGAACGGTAATTCGTTCAAAGAATTGCATTCTAATTAAAACACATAATAAATCCTTCTATAATTCGATTCACTCGCTGTTTTGCACTCGATTTGAAACACAAAAACACTCTCAATACTCATATCATACAATACTCTTTACATTCATGTATTTTACTTTATTTGAATTTTTTGTCATATACATTTTTGTTTTGAATAAATTATTATATTCATTCAAAAAACAATGAGTGAGTCAAAAACAGTACTTTCAAAAAATTAAATGTTTTAAAATATTATTTAAGTCACTCATGCAGGGCTCTAGTAAATATCACATAATGAGTTTTATAATTAATTTCAAAAAATAAAAATCATGGCCTGATTTTTATTTGTGCCTTATGGTTTAAAAATTATTTGTGTTTTTTATTATTGATTTTTATTTGAAAAAGTTCTCAGTAATTTTTACGGAAAATATAAAAAATTCAAATCAAAAGCAATTTGTATTTTCTGAGAAATGAAATACAAACCAAATAAAATTTGTAATTTTAATTTTTTTAAATAAAAATAAAAACAAGTAAGAAAGTATAGTCGGGCGTGACCGACCATATGATACCCTACACCAGTTATGAATATTAAATGTGATTTATTTTTCATAATATCGCATTTATCTTCAATATTCCCTTGTTCCGATACATTTAAGCAATTTATGGATGAAAAACTAATTTTCTGAAAGAGGCTTTATATGAGGGCTAGGGGCAAATATGGACCAAGCCCGATAAAATTTTGTGAATATATTTATATTTACATAATATTTTATTGTGCTGAATTTCATCGCGATATTTGTGTTTATAAGTTAATTTGGGACATTCAAGTAATTTTCTGAAGGGGACTTTGTATGGGAGCTAGGGTCAAATGGGGCCCGATCTTTATGAAATTTGGCAGGGTTATCAAGACTTCTATAAAACTTAGTTATGCCGTATTTTATCGATATATCTGTATATTTAACATAATTATGAGCTCAGAAGCCCTTTTCGGGAGGTTCTGTTCTATGAGGGCTAGGGGAAATAATGAACCGATTTTAACCATTTTCAATAGGCTTCGTCCTTGGGTAAATAAAATAAAACGTGCGTGCCAAATTTCATCCAATTATCTTGAAAATTGCGACCTGTAGCTTGCGCACAAGGTTTACATGGACAGCCAGCCAGCCAGACGGACGGACGGACATAGCTTAATCGACGCAGAAAACGATTCTAAGCCGATTGGTATACTTTAAGGTGGGTCTAGGACGAATATTTTTATATGTTACAAACATCAGCACAAATCCAATATACCCTCCCCACTAAAGTGGTGTAGGGTATAATAATAACAATTACCGTCTCTGGTTTTTATATCAAACGGATAATGATTTGCCTTAGAATTAGGTATTCCGGAATATGAAGTTAGGTCACATTTCATAATATTTTTTTTTTTTAAATTGTAAGCAAAAGTGTTAACCTAGTTAATTTTAAATATAAATATTCCATTCCGACGTGATACACAGATTTTAACTTCATTTTGTTGTCCAATATTAATAAATCAACATCAGAAAATTCATTGCGTTTTGCGTAAATAGTCAAAAACACGCAGTGAAATAATTCGTAGGTATTTTAAAATTCAAATTTAAGATCCAAATTCACAGTACATTCGCAAAGAGTTCAGGTCATATTTTATGTGGGTAACGCATTCCGCAACAACATCGAAGAAGTCTAACTTTCACATATTTTCCCGAAAACTTAGCTTACATACTCAACTCACTCCTATGCAATCGCAAAAAAATTTGGAAACATGACTCTTTAAGCACATGTCGGCAATACTTGATAAAGAAACCTTTTCGCTACCTTGACGAGAAATGAACATGAAAGCTCTCACGATCATAAAATTAAACATCATGTTAGAAGTCATTCTATATTAAAACCTAAAAATACTAAATATTCTCAATGATCGGGAATATTTTATAGGGTTTATGGACCAGGACTAAAACAATTTTCGGATGAACAATTATTTATAACAATAAGATATCAAAATATGTATTGGGGTCCGTGAAATTAAACAAATTCCTCAAGGGGTCCGCGAAGTAAAAAACAGTGGGAACCGCTGTTTTAGATAATGAAGTGATAAGCAGGAACACCTATTTTGTTAATTTTAAAAAATTAAAATTTAAGGCTATTTATTATGCAAAAGTTAACAATTTCTAAAAACTAAAAGAAATATAAGTTAACTAACGCTTCAAAGCTAGCACTGAAATATTATTGGATTGTTTGTACTTTGGCGTTAACAAAAAACTATAACTTCCAAAGAAGCCTGGCGACAAAATGATCTCCATATTGGGAACTACTGGAAAATCCTACCAAATTCTCTTGTTTTATTTATTTTTTGTAATTTATTTAACTTTGTTTTTGTTATCCACTTAAAAAAAGAAATAGTTTTTTTACGAATAAAAAGTTATAAGGAAATATAAAAGTAATATTTATTAGTAATCATACGCCATGTAAACCTTATAAACAAGCTCGAGTTTAACGATTTTTTTTAAATAATATAAAAAAATTTATTTTTTATGGAACAAATCCTTTTAAAATTCTGTTTAGAAATGCAAAACACTTGTTTTCTTTTTAAATAAAACAGTTGAATTCAAATGCAAATTTTAACTGTTATCTACTTTTACAAACTATTGATTTTATTTATTTTTTGTCTGAAATACAAACATGTTAAGCTGAATTAAATCACTTACAATGCCCAAGGTAACCAAATTTTTTGGAAAATTCATTTCGCATTTAAAATGGTAGAAAATAAAACTTTCATGTTATTTAACTTGGAAAAACATTTGTATGTTGCACTATAATTATATTATTTTGTTTAAACATGCAATAAAATCGAAGTAAATTAACACCTTTTTATTAAGCAAACAAGAAAGAAAATAAGAATCATTGTATACATATGAATGTAAATACAATGCACACTTTACATACCATTGAACAAAAAGTCTAATTGAGGCAAAACTAATCAATTGACTTATACTCTGGGAGTAAATATATACTTAAAACCAGATAGAAGACTATATGATGATTTCCTAGAAATGTTTAAATTATAAACAATTACCAAATCAAATTAGTTTAGAATACAGTGACTTTGTTTGTAACAATTGAAAGGAAAAAGGAAAATGTTATTAGAACGATTTGTGCGTTGCAATACCTGTGATCTGTGATTAGATGTTCATAGTGGTTATGTAGGTTGTATTAAAATTCGTGTCAATTCGTCTAGTTCTCTAGGCTTCAGGTAGGGTCTCTACAACTGAACTAAAACTGATCTAGAACTGAACTAAAACTGAACTTGAACTGAACTAGAGCTGAACTAGAACTGAACTAGAACTGAACTTGAACTGAACTAGAACTGAACTAGAACTGAACTAGAACTGAACTAGAACTGAACTAGAACTGAACTAGAACTGAACTAGAACTGAACTAGAACTGAACTAGAACTAGAACTGAACTAGAACTGAACTAGAACTGAACTAGAACTGAACTAGAACTGAACTAGAACTGAACTAGAACTGAACTAGAACTGAACTAGAACTGAACTAGAACTGAACTAGAACTGAACTAGTAGAACAGAACTAGAACTGAACTAGAACTGAACTAGAACTGAACTAGAACTGAACTAGAACTGAACTAGAACTGAACTAGAACTGAACTAGAACTGAACTAGAACTGAACTAGAACTGAACTAGAACTGAACTAGAACTGAACTAGAACTGAACTAGAACTGAACTAGAACTGAACTAGAACTGAACTAGAACTGAACTAGAACTGAACTAGAACTGAACTAGAACTGAACTAGAACTGAACTAGAACTGAACTAAAACTGAACTAGAACTGAACTAGAATTGAACTCGAACTCAACTAGGTTTGAAGATTTATTTAATTGAATCTTATAATTAATATTAATCATACGACATACATATAAACCTTTTTATAGATTTTCTAGCAATTTTTGTACGATTTTGTGTTGATTTGAAATAAATATAATTGTAAATTGCAATGAATAACTTACAATTCTCTATTTAAACCCCATTTTAAATTTCCAAAACATACAGAACACATTTATGCATTTGCTATATAAAACAACTAAAGACCTACAGTAAAATAAACAAATACGTTCCCCTTATTATAAACTGAACTACCTATTTACTACAACTAGCCACATATGGAAATGATACCTTTTTATCCTTTATTGTTATCCCTTCCTTTATTTAAAACTGCATTTTTTTGTATTTAGTTAAGCTCTCACTTGCAACATTCATGGCAAGCAACACAAAGAGGAGTTAAAAAAAAACGCAAACCGAAAACACAAAACACAAAGAATTTATTTTTGGGGTGTGTGCTACGATTGGAACAATTTACCATTGAAGCATGACCAAAAGACGTGGTCTATCTATGTGAACATAAGAGTAACTACTACAATTGCTCAAATTACCTCAAGTCATATAAAATTACCATTTTGTAATGATTTTGTTTTATTTTTTTTTTTTTTCTTTTGTTTGTTTCTTTGTATGTCACACACACTATTTATCGAATAATAAAATCACCCATACAAGTGGAAATTTCCTTAAAGCGACTATTTAAGGCGGAAGAAACTAATTTTGCCAATTATTAAGTAGGAGGGTTAAATGAAAAATACTTAATGACATTGATCTTTGCTAATTGTTGTTATTTTTCTATTCAGAGGGCGATCACATAACTTTTTCTGTTTAGTTTAGCCCCCTAATTTATCTGCCCAATTTAGTTACTTAGTACCAGTTAATATTAACCCTAAGCCAGCCGGCAAAAATAACAACATCGGCAACAATAACGAAAGACATTTGTTTAAAACAACACTTTACAAAGTGTTCAGTTCTTGTCAAACCCATACAAGTTTGTAGTTGTTTGTTGTCAACATTTTGTGTAGTACCATTTTAAAAAGAAAATAAGTTTTGTTTTTTCTTCTTTTTTGTCGTAGTACTAGTCGTTGTTGTAATTATTGTTTGTCAAAGCTTTTTACAATTGCTTTTGCTGTCCAAACTTAAAAGTGCCTTTACTGTGTTGCACACTTGTACAAACATCTATTTGGAACTTTGTTTTCTTTTACTTCGCTTAGGTTTTTGTTTGTTTGTAAGTTTATCAGTAAGGGGAGTTCTTACAAGTCGAATTGAAAAGAGCTTGGTCAAAAAATTATCTTTTATATTCGTAAAACCTTGTATTTTGAAAACATATCTTTCTTTGCTTCGAACCGTACCGTGCATGTGTTTGTTTATTTAGTGCCCATCACTGTTGTATATAAGCGAACCCATACATATACACTGTACGTTTTCGTTTCTTCATCTTTACACATTACGCTTTGTGCACACAATTTAACTCGATTTGCCTTTGAACATGACAAACTGTTTGGTTACGTTTAGGTCAGACAACAGTACACTTTTTGTGCAAAAGGTACTAACTAAGTAAGTAACTAACTAACTAACTAACTAACTAACTAACTAACTAACTAACTAACTAACTAACTACTAACTAACTAACTAACTAACTAACTAACTAACTAACTAACTAACTAACTAACTAACTAACTACTAACTAACTA
Organism: Lucilia sericata; assembly: GCF_015586225.1. Classification (NCBI taxonomy): domain Eukaryota; kingdom Metazoa; phylum Arthropoda; class Insecta; order Diptera; family Calliphoridae; genus Lucilia; species Lucilia sericata. The sequence goes on along the minus strand of NW_023995492.1, from coordinate 75,584 downwards.
ACTAACTAACTAACTAACTAACTAACTAACTACTAACTAACTAACTAACTAACTAACTAACTAACTAACTAACTAACTAACTAACTAACTAACTAACTAACTAACTAACTAACTACTAACTAACTAACTAACTAACTAACTAACTAACTAACTACTAACTAACTAACTACTAACTAACTAACTAACTAACTAACTAACTAACTAACTAACTAACTAACTAACTAACTAACTACTAACTAACTAACTAACTAACTAACTAACTAACTAACTAACTAACTAACTAACTAACTAACTAACTAACTAACTAACTAACTAACTAACTAACTAACTAACTAACTAACTAACTAACTAACTAACTAACTAACTAACTAACTAACTAACTAACTAACTAACTAACTAACTAACTAACTACTAACTAACTAACTAACTAACTAACTAACTAACTAACTAACTAACTAACTAACTAACTAACTAACTAACTAACTAACTAACTAACTAACTAACTAACTAACTAACTAACTAACTAACTAACTAACTAACTAACTAACTAACTAACTACTAACTAACTAACTAACTAACTAACTAACTAACTAACTAACTAACTAACTAACTAACTAACTAACTAACTACTAACTAACTAACTAACTAACTAACTAACTAACTAACTAACTAACTAACTAACTAACTAACTAACTAACTAACTAACTACTAACTAACTAACTAACTAACTAACTAACTAACTAACTAACTAACTAACTAACTAACTAACTAACTAACTAACTAACTAACTAACTAACTAACTAACTAACTAACTAACTAACTAACTAACTAACTAACTAACTAACTAACTAACTACTAACTAACTAACTAACTAACTAACTAACTAACTAACTAACTAACTAACTAACTAACTAACTAACTAACTAACTAACTAACTAACTAACTAACTAACTAACTAACTAACTAACTAACTAACTAACTAACTAACTAACTAACTAACTAACTAACTAACTAACTAACTAACTAACTAACTAACTAACTAACTAACTAACTAACTAACTAACTAACTAACTAACTAACTAACTAACTAACTAACTAACTAACTAACTAACTAACTAACTAACTAACTAACTAACTAACTAACTAACTAACTAACTAACTAACTAACTAACTAACTAACTAACTAACTAACTAACTAACTAACTAACTAACTAACTAACTAACTAACTAACTAACTAACTAACTAACTAACTAACTAACTAACTAACTAACTAACTACTAACTAACTAACTAACTAACTAACTAACTAACTAACTAACTACTAACTAACTAACTAACTAACTAACTAACTAACTAACTAACTAACTAACTAACTAACTAACTAACTAACTAACTAACTACTAACTAACTACTAACTAACTAACTAACTAACTAACTAACTAACTAACTAACTAACTAACTAACTAACTAACTAACTAACTAACTAACTAACTAACTAACTAACTAACTAACGACTAACTAACTAACGAACTAACTAACTAACTAACTAACTAACTAACTAACTAACTAAGTAACTAATGCTATATTTCGTCCTTATTATACCCTACCCTATACCGCCATAGTGGGTCATACATGTTTTTCGCTCCAGGGGGGGTCCTATTACAAAACTGTTAAAGTCGGTCCATATGTTCACCTATATATATATATCTATCATGCAACCGGACCTTCCGCTTTGGGGTTTTTAGCTAATAACTACGACAAATATATAAGTATCTCTTCTGAAATCGGTATAAATAACCTTGCCAATTTTTGTAATGATCTGCCTCAGTTGACACCAGCCGCCATACAAACTCTGCTGTATAAATTGCCTTAAGAGACCACAACTGACTAACTATCGCGATGAAATTCAGCATAACTATTTTTTATACACTGAAAATAATCCCTGCTCAACTTTACAAAAAAAATTTCGTAACTTCTATTTTCGTGATATTTACAAACATTTCGTTATAATACGAAATATTATCTAATAAAACCCTTTTCTATTTTTACGAAAGTACGAAAACCTTTCGTAATATTTTTTTCTTAAATATTAGCGAAATTAAATATAATGATATTAATTAAATTATCATTAAATAAAACTACAACATTTTTATAAAATTTAAGAAAAAGTATAATATTATTCACGAATTATTTTCATAAAAAAAAAATAAAAATTCGTGCTGAAAATAATTTTGAACTAAAATTAGAAAAATTATTTTAAAATGAACAAAAATGTTTGCATAAATTAATATTTGTTAAATTTTACCATATTTATTCAAAATTCACTTTTTTCAATTTATGTAAATAAATTTTTCCAAGATTATACTAAAATAATTCGTACAATTTCGTATATATTACGAAAGAATTTCGTGGTGCGAAACAACGAACGATTCGTACAATGTACGACATTTTTCGTATATATTAGGCATGGATTTTTTTCAGTGTATAATATCATCGGCTCATATTTGGCACTAACTTCTATATTAAGCCTCTTTAAATTATAAATTGCTTAAATGCAGCGGAATTAAGGTAATCATCAATATTCATATTTTTTATAAACAATAAATACTTTATTAAATAGACTCATAGCTGGTGTAGGGTATTATATGGTCAGCCATGGCCGACTGTACTTTCCGACTTGTTTTGCATTGTGGCTTTTATGAGGACTTGTGTAATTGTGCGCCGCTGCGTGGGTACTATTTGTTTTTACATTTTTCCTACTTTTCCGTTATCTAGAACTACGCTATAAATATGTATTGTGTAAATGTGTATTGAATAATTATGGTACTTAGCGACCCTTTTCGTCTAAAAAAAGGTCTTGTTTACCAATTTTTGCGTGGGAACTGCGCATGTATACATTACTACTGTTACTGTAGATATTATTTGCTTATTATTGGGGTTTTATTGTACAAATAAAATTCGTCTTTTCTTTTTAAACCCAAATAAAATCGTAAAAAAGTACTTTTCTGTACTTTTTACTTTTACCATCCCCATCAAGAAAACTGTTATAGAGTTAACTTGTTTTGTTATTATGTTGTTCTCCTATTCTCCTTTATGGTTCCTTTTTAGTTGGATTGTTGTCAACTTAAAGGTTGTCTTAAAAGAAGCTTAAATTTTACAAAACATCACTCACATACACACACACAATCATATGTGTTTTTCCATATGCTCAAGTGTGTGTTTGACAATTCATGTCCTGTTTGCTGTTAGTGTGTATGTCCTGTAGTATATGAATAAACTTGTGAAAATAAGAAGTAGTTTTGCTAAATGTCTTTAATTATCCGTAAACGAAATTTAAGGAGGTACTTAAACTGTGATTATGGATTATTGAAGGGTCTATGGTAAGAAGGAGTATTTAAATGCCAGGAAAAAGGAGAAAAATGAATGAGAAAACTATTTTTCCCTAATTGTTGGGTACTTATACATAATACTCCGTCTTAGTAATGCTTGATTGTGTAATAATAGCAAGTTTTTTTAGTTGCAAAGTTTTAAGTGTGTTTTCACCAGTTTTAGGGTGATATGATCAATTTACCATATGGATTATGTCTGGATTGGCTTAAGATAGTCATATTTCTTACATACATATAGTCAAAAAGCTTAAAATGTTTTGGTAGAAGATAAAAAGAACATTTTTTAGAATTAATTTCAATATATTTTTTTGAAAAATTGCTGCTAAAGACTTAATTTTTTTACAGAAATGTTGAGTAAACTATTTTATCAATTTTGCTTCCAACTTTTTCAAGAAAATTATCTTATGATTAAAGTCTACTTATTTTAGAAAAGTTGCATGAAAGCTTCCAATTAAAGTCAACTTTTTCTAGAAACAAGTTTCTTCAAACTGAACTCAATTTTAGAAATTTGTTGCAAATTGCAGTCAACTGTTTACTAAGAGTTGCTTCAAATTGAAGACAACTTTTTCTAGAATAATTGCTTCAAATTAAAGACAACTTTTTTATTTATATATTAAAGACAATTTATTTTTTATTTATATATTAAAGACAACTTATTATAATTTTAGAAAATTTGTTGCAAATTGCAGTCAACTGTTTACTAAAAGAGTTGCTTCAAATTGGAGACAACTTTTTCTAGAATAATTGCTTCAAATTAAAGACAACTTTTTCTATAAAAGTTGCTTCAAATTGAAGACAACTTTTTCCAGGAAAGTTACTTCAAATTGAAGACAACTTTTTACTCGACGAGTTGCTTTATGTTTGAGGCAACTTTTACTACAAAAGTTGATTTCAATTAAAGTCAACAATTTACAACAAAAGAAGATAACTTTTTACTATAAAAGTTGCTTCCAATGGAAGACAATTTTTTACTAGAAAAGTAGCTTCCAATGTAGGACAATTTTTTACTAGAAAAGTTGCTTCCAATTGAAGAAAGTTTTTTACTAGAAAAGTTGCTTCCAATTACAGAAAACTTTTTACTAGAAAATATGCTTCCAATTGCAGACAACTTTTTACTAGAAAAAGTTGCTTCCAATTGAAAACAATTTTTTACTAGAAAAGTTGCTCACATTTGAAGAAAACTTTTTACTACAAAAGTTTCTTCCAATTTAAGCTAACTTTTTACTAGAAAAGTTGCTTCCAATAGAAGACAACTTTTTACTACAAAAGTTGCATACAATTGAAGACAACATTTTACTAGAAAAGTTGTTTCCAGTTGAATTCAACAATTTACAACAAAAGTTGCTTCCAATTAAAGACAACTTTTTAACTAAAAAAGCTGCTTCCTATTGAAGAAAACTTTTTACTAGAAAAGTTACTTCCAATGGAAGACTATTTTTACTAGAAAAGTTGCTTCCAATTACAGAAACTTTCTACTAGAAAAATTGTTCCTACTAAAGTCAACAATTTACAACAAAAGTTGCCTTTAATTAAAGACAATTTTTTGATAGAAAAGTTTCTTCCAATTGAAGACAAATTTTTACTAGAAAATTTGATTCCAATTGAAGAAAATTTGCTTCCTATTGAAGACAACGTTTTACTAGAAAAGCTGCTTAAAGGAAGACAACTTTTACTAGAAAAGCTGCTTCATATTGAAGTCAACTTTTTGCTAGAAGAGTTTCTTCGAATTAAGCTTATTGCTAGCAATTTTTCTTCCAATTAAGGAAAACTTTTTAGTAGAAAAGTTGCTTCCAATTGAAGACAACTTTTTAATAGTAAAGTTGCTTCCTATTGAAGAAAAGTTTTTACTAGAAAAGTTGCATCCAATTGAAGACAACGTTCTACTAGAAAAGTTGCTTCAAATTGAAGACAACTTTTTCTAAAAAAGATGCCTCAAATTGAAGACAATCTTTTTTAGGAAAGCTGTTTCAAATTGAATACATTCTTTTTTAGAAAAGTTGCTTTAAATTGAAGACAATCTTTTCTAGGAAGTTGATTGAAAATAATCTATTTTATATAGAAGACGAATTTTTCTAGAAAAATTGCTTCAAATTAAAGACAACTTTTTATTAAAAATGTTGCAAATTGAAGTTGCTTTCAATTGTGTAGAACTTCAAATTGAAGGTAAAACTTTTTTGAAATGTTGCTTTAAATTTCCTCGAAAAGTTTCAGCAAACTGAATCCAACCTATTGCTATAGAAATTGCATTCAACTAGTAGCTTCAAACGGAGGTCATAAAGTTGCTTCAATAAAAGTTGCTTCTATTTAGATTTAACTTTTCCAGAAAAGTTACACACATTGAAGTCAACATTGCCTTAAAATTTGCGTCAACAAGTTGTGTCGTTGCAATCAACATTTTGAAGTAATTTTTTCTAGTTTAGAAAACTTGTTTCTTGTCCATCTTCTATAGCTTTCACTGTAATTAAAATTTCAATAATTTCTTATATTTCATCTTAATTTTTCTTATATTTAATGCTTGTGCCATTGTCTTAAAAGCTTAATACTTTTTTTCTTAAACATTTTCTTCAAGAGAAAAGACAAATTGTATGCAGACAGGAGTAAAATGCAAGGAGAAAAAAACAGCCAACGAAGTAAAGAAGTTTTTGTTTTGTAAGTTTTAAGACCAGGTGCATTGTCTGTTTGGGAAAATGAATTTTTATGATTTAATGTATTCTGTTTTGGTTTTTACAATGTTTCTTTTGTTGTTGTTCTAAACCCCTCTGTGTTTCATGGTTTACACGGAGATGTTTTTTTGTTGTTTTGGCATCTTAAAGAATCTTGTACTCAAGTGTACATTATGTAAAGTACATGATGTAATACATACATAAATGTAAACCGTCGCTCATATACCCTGCAGTTTTGGATAGAATGGTTAACGTGGTAGTAGAGAGTCAAAAAGACTACGTTTTGCCAATGGACTAGAACAATGAATCCTTTTCAGAAAATATTATTTTCCATAAATCTAGTTAGACTTAGATGGACTCGTATTTAGATTTACATATACATATAGAGAAGTTATTACGTTATTTTGTTCGTCCTAGGGTGATTGATGATTACTTTAGATTCGCCAAGTAATCTATAGAGTAGTCACTTTGAATTTGTTCTCTTTATAGCTTTTCAGAAAAGCTCATTCACTCCGAACTGCAGGTTATATTTAGTATATATATATATAAGAACCTGTATTTGTATATGTAGTTGTATAAGGACTTAAAACTGTTTCGCCACAAAGTATGCTGTATTGTGAGTGTAATGGTTTTCTTTTTCTATAAAAGTGTATTACTTTATTTAGTTATAAAAGGCAAAATGAGTTGGTCAAAGGATTTGTGGGGATTGAGAAATATAATGAATTGAAAAAAAGAAACAAATCAAACATTTCAATGGTTTTAAAATTCTCTTTATAAATTGACTTTTTAATAAGATTTCAAATTCAAACAATTTCTTTTACTTGATATTTCTAATCCCTGTGTAAAAATACTCAGTAGGGCATTTTAAGTATTCGTTTTGGTTTATCCTTTTTATTATTTTCCTGTTAACGTATTTTTTTCCAGATTTTTCCTAGCAACAACTGGGACACCTTAAGGCTCTAAAGGCTGTGGTGGTTCTATGAGTAAAATATAGAAGAAAATTAATTTTATTTTTTCATTTTGTTTTTCTTTACAGTCATAAAGTTTATTTTTTTGATAATTTTTTTCTTATTTTTTGCAGTTTTATTTTACTAAAGAGAGTACATTCTACTAATGCTGTGTTAAAATTTTTCTATTAAAATAATAATTTTTTAATGTAAAAGAAAATAACAAAAAAAATTCTTTCTTCTAGAAAAGTTGCCTACTTTTTAAAGAAATATTGCTTTCAATTGGAGAACACTTTTTCCACAAAATTTTCTTGCAATAGGATACAACTGTTTCTAGAAAAGTTTCTTCCAATTGGAGAAAACTTTTTTTAGAGAAGTTGCTTCCAATTGGAGATAATTTTTTATAGAAAAGTTGCTTCCAATGGGAGACAACTTTTTATAGAAAATATGCATCCAACTGGAGACAACTTTATATAGAAAAGTTACTTCCAATTGACGACAACTTTTTATAGAGAAGTTGCTTCCATTTGGAGACGACTTTTTATAGAAAAGTTGCTTTCAATTGGAGACAACTTTTTATAGAAAAATTGTTTCCAATTGGAGACAACTTTTTATAGAAAAGTTGATTCCATTTGGAGACAACTTTTTATAGAAAAGTTGCTTTCAATTGGAGACAACTTTTTATAGAAAAGTTGCTTTGAGTTGGAGACAACTTTTTATAGAAAAATTGCTTCCAATAAGAGACAACTTCTTATAGAAAAGTTGCTTCCAATTGGAGTCAACTTTTAATAGAAAAATTGCTTCCAATAAGAGATAACTTTTTATAGAAAAGTTGCTTCCAATTAGAAACAACTTTTTATATAAAAATTGCTTCAAATTGGAGACATCATTTTATAGAAAAAATGCTTCAAATTGGAGACATCTTTTTATAGATAAGTTGCTTCCAAATGTAGTCAAGTTTTTCTACAAAAGTTGATTCCAATTGGAGATAACATTTTCTGAAAATGTTGCTTCTAATTAGAGTCAATTATTTCTGAAAAAGATGCTTCCATTAGGAAAAAACTTTTTCTACAAAAGTTGCTTCCAATTGGAGATAACTTTTTCTAGAAAAGTTGCTTTCAATTGGAGACAACTTTTTATAGAAAAGTTGCTTTCAATTGGAGACAACTTTTTATAGAAAAGTTGCTTCCAATTGGAGACAACTTTTTTTAGAAAAGTTGCTTTCAATTGGAGACAACTTTTTATAGAAAAGTTGCTTCCAAAAATGATCAAGTTTTTCTACAAAAGTTGCTTCCAATTGGAGATAACATTTTTTGAAAATATTGCTTCTAATTAGAGTCAACTATTTCTAAAAAAAATTTTTCCAATTGGAGACAACTTTTTCCAGAAAAGTTGCTTCCATTAGAAGAACACTTTTTATAGAAAAGTTTCTTCCAATTATAGACAACTTTTTATAGGAAACTTGCTTCCAATTGTAGAGAACTTTTTATAGAAAAGTTGCTTTCAATTGAAGACAACTTATAAAGAAAATTTGCTTCCAATTGGAGATAACTGTTTCGAAAAAAGTTGCTTCCAATTGCTGAAAACTTTTCCTAGAAAAGTTGTTTCTATTTAGAGAAGTTGATTTCTATTGAACCGACTTTTTCTGGTGAAACTGTATTCAAATGGAGACAACATTTATAAAAAAAATACAATTAAATCCAACTTTTCTGGACAATGTTGTCTTCAATTGCATGAAACTTTTTTTATAAAATGGAGTTCCCAATTTGAAGCTAAAGTTGTCTTAAATTGGAGACAACTTTTTCTAGAAGAGTTGCTCCCATTTTAAGACAACCTTTGCTTCGAATTGGAAACATCATTTTTTTTTTTTAAGTTGTCTTTTTTTAGGAAAAATTATCTTCAATTGGAAGCAATTTTTCTAGAAAGAGTTGTCGCAATTGGAAGCAATTTTTCTGGAAAAATTTTTCTATAAAACTTACTTTCAAATGGAGATAACTTTTTCTAGTAAAATTTCTTTAAGTTAGAGACATCTTTTACTAGAAAAGTTTCTTCCTAAAAGTTTCTCTAGAAGTTGCTTTCAATTGGAAGCAACTGTTCTAGGAAGAGTTGTTTCCAATTTAAGACAACTTTAGCTTCAAATTGTAAACACCTTTTCTAGAAACTTCAACGGTTAAAAACTATAGGCGGAACAAAATCTAGTTTTTGTACTTTTTCGAATAATTTTTGTAATACCGATTATAAAATGTTCATTACAACTTTCCCCGCTACTTATTCAAAAAAAAATAATATAATAAATTTTAATTTTTTAACTAAAAATAAATTAGTTTTCCATTTTTTATATTAATCAATATTTTTTCATGATTTCATTTTCTGTTAACATTTTGGTTCCTAGAATTTGATTTCTTGGCGTTAATAGCATTTCAAAATAGGAGGGAAAAAACTCGCAACTTTTATTTCATTTTGATTATTTTTCTGCGATTTATATCAAGGTTGGCAACCGTTTCGAAACGGTGATAAGGTAGCGGTATCGGCATTTTGAGTTATTTAGGTATTGGTATTTTAGCGTTATCGGTATTTTGGCTTATTTCGGTATAGGTATTTTAGCGTTATCGGTATTTTGACTAATTTAGGTATTGATATTTTAGCGTTATCGGTATTTTGGTTTATTTCGGTATTGATATTTTAGCGTTATCGGTAGTGTACAAAAAATATATTTTAGCGGTAATTTCAGTATGATTTAAATAACTAACAAGTATGAAAGTATAGTCGGGCATGGCCGACTATATTGTACCCTACATCATGGGTATATTTTAAAAATTATTTATTTTTCATAAAAAAAATATTATGTTGAATTTTACCTTAATTCCGATGTATTAAAGCAATTTATTGATGAAAAACAAAATTTTTAAAAGAAGCTTTTTATGGGAGTTAGGTTTAAATATGGGCAGATACTCAACAAATTGGGAAGAGGGATGTTAGTTATGCAGAATTTCATCACTAATGGTTACAAGTCAATTTTTGGACGTTTAAGATATTTTTTAAAGGGGGGTTGTATGGGGGCGGCCGATCATTATAAAAATTGGCATAGTCGTTTATGCCTCTATACATTTTTGGTGAGATAGTAGTATATTTGACATAGTTATGAGTTAAAAACCCCAAACCGGTAGGTGGTGGGGGTAGTTGAATTAATGGACTTTGAACTTTGTCACTGGTATCTTCATGCCTAGGAAGCAGGGTTCAGTATACGTAGAAATTTTTATCTTTCTTGTGAAAAGACAGATTTTAACATTGAGGCCTCTCGGTTGAGCCCAGCTCAAGGCCGTATTCAGAGCCTCCACAGCTCTTTTACATAAGTTATTTGGATCCCTTCCATTTAAAAGTATTACGACATCATCTGCATAGCAGTTTTAAGTCCTTTATCAGTTAGGGTCCTTAGGAGGCTATTAATCGTGATAACCCAGAGTAAAAGTGACAAAATGCCACCCAGTAGTATACCGCGAAATACCTTTTTCCTGATAGTTATATCGTACATATCGCAGCTTATCCATCTGTTCCTTGGATGTAGTTCATCCAGTTAGATCGGTATACTTTAAAGTGGGTGTAGGTCCAATATTTTTATGCGTTACAAACATCAGCACAGATGCAAAGTACTTATTTATCCTAGTCCCCATACAACCAGAACTTCCGATTTGGGATTTTTAACTCGAAACTACGTCAAATATACTACTATCTCTCCAAAAATTGGCACAATTAAGTTTTATATAGGAATAAAAGCAATCTCGATTCGGCTATGCCGAATCTTAAATATCCTTCACCAGCAAGCTACTTTTTATTAAAACCCATTTAACTATCTAATTTTTACATAACTTCTCAAAATTTTTGTTTCCGTAGTGAGGGTACTAATATTTATGCATATGTGGAACTAATTTCGATTAGGTTCATAAAATTTTATATTAAAAGGCCAGTTGCAAACATTTTAATATAATGATTTATCTATACAAAACATACTCATGTCGAATTTTATCTGGATATAATCATTTAGTAATGAATTAAGTGGTATTAAGTGATTTTCAGAAGTAAAATTCCGTATAACGATTTATATATACAAAATACACATTTATGTCGAATTTGATCCCGGTGACTTTGATTGTCAATGTGCGTTTAAGTAATTTTCGGAAATGATCTTTATATGGGAGTTGTGACCAATTATGGACCTATCAAGAAAAAATTTCGTATAATGATGTATATGCAAACAAAAAATTCAAGTCGAATATTACTCCAATAGATTTATTAATGAATTATTAATGAAAGTGGACCTTATATAGGAGCTATGACCAATTACGGTCCTCTCCAGAAAAATTTCGTAGAGTGATTCATATGTATGTACACAAAACTTATTTGTGTCGAATTTTATCAAGATAGCTTTATTTGACAATGGAATATTTGAGTTTAAATGATTTTCGGAAGAGGGCCTTATATGGGAGCTAGTATGATTTCTATTCATATTATAGTTTTATGTACAAAATTTTGTGTTGATACCGATATTTTTGAGGGAGTTATTAACGATAAACTAATTTCCGGGAGTATACACCTTTGTATGGGGGCTATGGGAAATATTGGATCAATTGAACACACTTGATCCCTGGCACAAAAAAGTAATGTGCGACAAAATTCATCGAAATATCTGTGGTAGTTTCTGAGAAAACTACTTCAGAATTGGGAAAAAGAACGTTATTTTTTTCGATGTAGTCTGAAATTTTTACTCATAACTTTTTACATCGTGAACCGATTTTACTGATTTTCAATACCAAACTGTACCGGATAATAAAGAACGTGTTGGGTGAATTTTCGTGCTTAATTTTAACGTGCGCGTGTTTTACACAGACAAACAGACAGACCGACGGACAGACGACTCAGAATTTCATAAGGATCAAGAATATATATACTTTGTTGGGACAAAGTTATATATACCCTCTATCACCACTGATGGTGGTGGAGGATATAAAGATATCTTAAACGTCCAAATATTGATTTATAACCATTAGTATCGCGATTAAACTCAGCAATTCAGAAATACATCCCTCCTTTTTTGATGGTGGGTATAAAAAGAAGGTTGCCATTGTTTGAGGAAGAAATGAAAAATCGCCAGTGATATTAACAATATTAATAAAGTGAATATTTACTTACTTTGGAAATTTTATTTCTTTTTAATAAGATATCGGTATTGGTATTTTAGCGTTATCGGTAATTTAGCTTATTTCGGTATTGGTATTTTAGCGTTATCGGTATTTTGGCTTATTTCGGTATTGATATTTTAGGGTTATCGGTATTTTGGCTTATTTCGATATGGGTATATTAGCGGTAACGGTAGTTGTGCTGAAAAGGTATTTTAGCGGTAACGATAGCTTAGCGATAACGGTTGCCAACCTTGATTTATATTCATGTATTTTTTTCCTTTATTTTTTATTATGTTATATTTTTTTTCTGCCACTTTCTCTCAACTTTATTATTTTCATTCATTTTTGCATGAGTACTTAAATTTCAATTTATGTTCATTTCCCATGTAAAAAATCTTAGAAGAATGTAACGCAAAAAAAATAAGAATAAAATAAGTATCAAGTTGATGTTACTACTACACAGTTTCTTATCCTGTCGACCATCTTGTTAATCTACTAAAATTACAATGGCGCTCAAAATACTTGGGGAGTTGAATAAAACTAAGTTTGTCTTTTATTGTGAAAATTATTTTATCTTTTTATCATGTATTTTCTTTTTGGACTTGTTGTTGTTGTGTTGTATTTTTGAGGAATGGGAGCTTGGGTCGTTTGGTTTTCTATACAATTGTAGATATTTTCAAGTTGAGTTGCGTTTTTTTGTTGGCTCTTCATTTATTTATAAGCAGCAGTAAGTACTTGTTAAGAAATAATTTTAGTAACAGAAATTTTTTCTTTTCTGAAAAACATAAAACATTTGCGTAGGCATTTGATATTACTGGCTAAAATTTCTTTATATTATTATTAATAATAAGAGTAAGTTAAACAATAACTTCAAGAAGTCTTTTATAAAACAATTAAACAAAGGCAAAATAATTACGGGATCTTAAGATGAAATAAACACAAGAGGTATGATTTAATTTCTTATCACCATATTTCTCAAAAAAAATTACTTTTAATGGAAAAACTTGTAATAAATAGAATTCGTTATTAATTTGTTCAAAATTTTCCACCAAAAGAAAATTTTCTACAGCAGATTTTCAAAAAAAAAAAGAAAAATCAAATTAACCGAGTTCAGTTCTAGTTCAGTTCTAGCTCAGTTCTAGTTCAGTTCTAGTTCAGTTAGTCAGTTCTAGTTCAGTTCTAGTTCAGTTCTAGTTCAGTTCTAGTTCAGTTCTAGTTCAGTTCTAGTTCAGTTCTAGTTCAGTTCTAGTTTCAGTTCTAGTTCAGTTCTAGTTCAGTTCTAGTTCAGTTCTATTTCAGTTCTATTTCAGTTCTAGTTCAGTTCTAGTTCAGTTCTAGTTCTAGTTCAGTCTAGTTCAGTTCTAGTTCAGTTCTAGTTCAGTTCTAGTTCAGTTCTAGTTCAGTTCTAGTTCAGTTCTAGTTCAGTTCTAGTTCAGTTCTAGTTCAGTACTAGTTTCAGTTCTAGTTCAGTTCTAGTTCAGTTCTAGTTCAGTTCTAGTTCAGTTCTAGTTCAGTTCTAGTTCAGTTCTAGTTCAGTTCTAGTTCAGTTCTAGTTCAGTTCTAGTTCAGTTCTAGTTCAGTTCTAGTTCAGTTCTAGTTCAGTTCTAGTTCAGTTCTAGTTCAGTTCTAGTTCAGTTCTAGTTCAGTTCTAGTTCAGTTCTAGTTCAGTTCTAGTTCAGTTCTAGTTCAGTTCTAGTTCAGTTTAGTTCAGTTCTAGTTCAGTTCTAGTTCAGTTCTAGTCAGTTCTAGTTCAGTTCTAGTTCAGTTCTAGTTCAGTTCTAGTTCAGTTCTAGTTCAGTTCTAGTTCAGTTCTAGTTCAGTTCTAGTTCAGTTCTAGTTCAGTTCTAGTTCAGTTCTAGTTCAGTTCTAGTTCAGTTCTCAGTTCAGTTCTAGTCAGTTCTAGTTCAGTTCTAGTCTTCTAGTTCAGTTCTAGTTCAGTTCTAGTTCAGTTCTAGTTCAGTTCTAGTTCAGTTCTAGTTCAGTTCTAGTTCAGTTCTAGTTCAGTTCTAGTTCAGTTCTAGTTCAGTTCTAGTTAGTTCTAGTTCAGTTCTATTTCAGTTCTATCAGTTCTAGTTCAGTTCTAGTTCAGTTCTAGTTCAGTTCAGTTCTAGTTCAGTTCTAGTTCAGTTCTAGTTCAGTTCTAGTTCAGTTCTAGCTTCAGTTCTAGTTCGTGTCTACTTTCTAGTGCTAGTTCAGGCCATTTCGAGTTCAGTTCTAGTTCAGTTCTAGTTTCTAGTTCAGTTCTAGTTCAGTTCTAGTTCAGTTCTAGTTTCAGTTCTAGTTCAGTTCTAGTTCAGTTCTAGTTCAGTTCGAGTTCAGTTCTAGGTTCAGTTCTAGTCGTTCAGTTCTAGTTCAGTTCTAGTTCATTTCTAGTTCAGTTCTAGTTCCAGTTCTAGTTCAGTTCTAGTTCAGTTCTAGTTCAGTTCTAGTGCAGTTCTAGTTCATGTTCTAGTTCAGTTCTAGTTCAGTTCTAGTTCAGTTCTAGTTCAGTTTCTAGTTCAGTTCTAGGTTCAGTCTTTCTAGTTCAAGGGGGTTCTAGTCAGTTCTAGTTCAGTTCTAGTTCAGTTCTAGTTCAGTTCTAGTGCAGTTCTAGTCAGTTCTAGTTCAGTCTCTAGTTTCCCCCCAGTTCTAGTTCAGTTCTAGGGCGTTCTAGTTCATTCAGTTCAGTTCTAGTTCAGTTCTAGTTCAGTTCTAGTTCCGTCTAGTCAGTTCTAGTTCAGTTCTAGTTCAGTTCTAGTTCAGTTCTAGTTCAGTTGCTAGTTCAGTTTCTAGGTTCAGTTCTAGTTCAGTTCTAGTTCAGTTCTAGTTCAGTTCTAGTTCAGTTTAGTTCAGTTCTAGTTCAGTTCTAGTTCAGTTCTAGTCAGTTCTAGTTCAGTTCTAGTTCAGTTCTAGTTCAGTTCTAGTTCAGTTCTAGTTCAGTTCTAGTTCAGTTCTAGTTCAGTTCTAGTTCAGTTCTAGTTCAGTTCTAGTTCAGTTCTAGTTCAGTTCTAGTTCAGTTCTAGTTCAGTTCTAGTTCAGTTCTAGTTCAGTTCTAGTTCAGTTCTAGTTCAGTTCTAGTTCAGTTTCTAGTTCAGTTCTAGTCAGTTCTAGTTCAGTTCTAGTTCAGTTCTAGTTCAGTTCTAGTTCAGTTCTAGTTCAGTTCTAGTTCAGTTCTAGTTCAGTTCTAGTTCAGTTCTAGTTCAGTTCTAGTTCAGTTCTAGTTCAGTTCTAGTTCAGTTCTAGTTCAGTTCTAGTTCAGTTCTAGTTCAGTTCTAGTTCAGTTCTAGTTCAGTTCTAGTTCAGTTCTAGTTCAGTTCTAGTTCAGTTCAGTTCAGTAGTTCAGTTCTAGTTCAGTTCTAGTTCAGTTCTAGTCTAGTTCAGTTCTAGTTCAGTTCTAGTTCAGTTCTAGTTCAGTTCTAGTTCAGTTCTAGTTCAGTTCTAGTTCAGTTTCTAGTTCAGTTCTAGTTCAGTTCTAGTTCAGTTCTAGTTCAGTTCTAGTTCAGTTCTAGTTTCAGTTCTAGTTCAGTTCTAGTTCAGTTCTAGTTCCGTTCTAGTTCATTCTAGTTCAGTTCTAGTTCGTTCTAGTTCAGTTCTAGTTCAGTTCTAGTTCAGTTCTAGTTCAGTTCTAGTTCAGTTCTAGTTCAGTTCTAGTTCATTCTAGTTCAGTTCTAGTTCAGTTCTAGTTCAGTTCTAGTTCAGTTCTAGTTCAGTTCTAGTTCAGTTCTAGTTCAGTTCTAGTTCAGTTCTAGTTCAGTTCTAGTTCAGTTCTAGTTCCAGTTCTAGTTCAGTTCTAGTCAGTTCTAGTTCAGTTCTAGTTCAGTTCTAGTTCAGTTCTAGTTCAGTTCTAGTTCAGTTCTAGTTCAGTTCTAGTTCAGTTTCTAGTTCAGTTCTAGTTCAGTTCTAGTTCAGTTCTAGTTCAGGTTCTAGTTCAGTTCTAGTTCAGTTCTAGTTCAGTTCTAGTTCAGTTCTAGTTCAGTTCTAGTTCAGTTCTAGTTCAGTTCTTAGTTCAGTTCTAGTTCAGTTAGTTCAGTTCTAGTTCAGTTTAGTTCAGTTTTAGTTCAGTTCTAGTTCAGTTCTAGTTCAGTTTAGTTCAGTTCTAGTTCAGTTCTAGTTCAGTTCTAGTTCAGTTCTAGTTCAGTTCTAGTTCAGTTCTAGTTCAGTCTTAGTCTTTCAGTTCTAGTTCAGTTCAGTTCTAGTTCAGTTCTAGTTCAGTTTCTCACTTTCAGTTCTAGTTCAGTTCTAGTTCTAGTTCAGTTCTAGTTCAGTTCTAGTTCAGTTTAGTTCCTTCTATTCAGTCTCTAGTTCAGTTCTAGTTCAGTTCTAGT
Organism: Lucilia sericata; assembly: GCF_015586225.1. Lineage (NCBI taxonomy): Eukaryota > Metazoa > Arthropoda > Insecta > Diptera > Calliphoridae > Lucilia > Lucilia sericata. Next base: position 59,104 of record NW_023995492.1, on the reverse strand, counting down.
TCAGTTCTAGTTCAGTTCTAGTTCAGTTCTAGTTCAGTTCTAGTTCAGTTCTAGTTCCGTTCTAGTTCAGTTCTAGTTCAGTTCTAGTTCAGTTCTAGTTTAGTTCCGTTCTAGTTCAGTTCTAGTTCAGTTCTAGTTCTAGTTCTAGTTCAGTTTCTAGTTCAGTTCTAGTTCAGTTCTAGTTCAGTTCTAGTTCAGTTCTAGTTCAGTTCTAGTTCAGTTCTAGTTCAGTTCTAGTTCATTCTAGTTCAGTTCTAGTTCAGTTCTAGTTCAGTTCTAGTTCAGTTTTAGTTCAGTTCTATTCAGTTCTAGTTCAGTTCTAGTTCAATTCTAGTTCAGTTCTAGTTCATCTAGTTCAGTTCTAGTTCAGTTCTAGTCCAGTTCTAGTTCAGTTCTAGTTCAGTTCTAGTTCAGTTTCTAGTTCAGTTCTAGTTCAGTTCTAGTTCAGTTCTAGTTCATTCTAGTTTCAGTTCTAGTTCAGTTCTATTCAGTTCTAGTTTCAGTTCTAGTTAAGTTCTAGTTCAGTTCTAGTTCAGTTCTAGTTCAGTCTAGTTCAGTTCTAGTTCAGTTCTATGTTCAGTTCTAGTTCAGTTCTAGTTCAGTTCTAGTTCAGTTCTAGTTCAATTCTAGTTCAGTTCTAGTTCAGTTCTAGTCAGTTCTAGTTCAGTTCTAGTTCAGTTCTAGTTCAATTCTAGTTCAATTCCAGTTCAGTTCTGCAACTGTGAATAGAAAATTCAATGAACATTATTGATAACGATTCTTTAAATAAAAATATTTTAATTAGAAAACTTTATTCAAGTGGAAAATCTTTAATAAGTTTCTAACAAATTTATTTTTATTTTTACAAAAAAACTAATAAGCATTAAAATTCATCCTTTACTCCATTCCACACAATCACAATCACACCAACTCCTCTCTGATTAAACTGTAATTTAGTGTCTTCAATTATGAAACGCTTAAAAAGCAAAAAAAAAAAAAACACAAAAAACAATTATATAATTGTACTCAACTCAATTCCCTCAGGATCAATCGACCACAACATGTACCAAGCACATACACCGACTATACGAGAGAGTATTTATACTTAAAGCACGTCTCAGTAATTTAGTAACTTTAACTTCATAATTCAATAAAAACAATAAAAAAGCAAACAAAACCAAAATGCCAAATTCTTATAATACACATTCGCATTCACATACATACGTATACTCTTCTAAACATACAAGTACACATATCTTTGTTATTGTCCTTTTTTTAACATGTTTGTTAGAGAATGAATGCTCATACTCGTACAAGCAGCAAATCCTTACAAATTATGACACAATCAAATTACGTGTAGAATTGTGCAAGAAAGACAAAAAACACACACACACTAGAAGAAAAAAGTGAATGGATATAAAAATATATTTTATTAACTGACTATAACACACAACGACATACATACATCCTTACGTACATATGTTTATGTAAGGATATATGCATGTAAGTTTGTTGGTAATTTTTAGCTTTGGTAATACTTTAAGGATTTAAAAAGGAAAACTTTAAGTATGGTAACGGAGCATATGTTCTTATACTTAAAACTAACTCCCCTGCAAATTGGTCAC
>NW_023995492.1:0-52500 GCF_015586225.1 Lucilia sericata | reverse complement strand
ATTAGATGAATAACACTCACCGATTAGCGATGCCAGTGCTTTGAATTTTGAAGATTTTTAATATATTTAAATGGATCACTTTTTACACAGACTTAATACATTTTGTTTCAGATTTAATTTTATTTTATTCCTTTTGAATTTTCTATTTGCCAAATAAAATTTATTTTTTTCTTCTATATTTGATGTAAATTTAACGCTTTTTAAACTTTTAATTAACAACAATATGTGGCAACTCTGTTTCTATTATTGAAATTGATTTTATCACTATGACATTACTCTTATTAGAAATGGTAAACTTTACAAAAACAACAGCGCAGAATTTCTTTACTCTCATACACACTCTTCTTTATCAAATTTACTTTTTACTTTTTCTTTTGTTTTTTGCATTTTTTCTTTTCTTTGTGCCCACGATTGAACGGCCAAACTAAAGTAACACAGTAACCGGCTTTAATTTGCATGCAATTTCATTTCAACTTCTAACACTTTTTTCACTAAATTACTCAACACTTTTTAACAAAATTTTTACACACAATTATTAACAAACATTTAAATTACATATTTATGCAAATATATTTTAATTTTATTTATTATTTAACGCGGCTTTTTAATTATTAAACGACACTAATCAATAAACAACCGAAGACTTGTGAAATTTTGCAAAAACTAAAAAGGAATGCAAATAAAAAGAGATTATTACTGTCGTTGTTGTTGTTATTAGTTGTATTCTATTGCTTAATGCAAGTGTTTTTTTGTTGTTGCCATAATTATTGTTGTTCTAAATGTGTGTGTATACTTTTAGTGAGAGACAGTTAGCGGGAGATTATTGAGATGCGTAATAGAGTTAAATGAAGTAAATAAACAAGGTGATTGGCATTCGATTGAAAATATTTTAACTGTCAATATTTTTGTATGCATTTTGACAGTTTTTGTATACGTACCTTCATATATAAGTAATAATAAATGGTGATTAGCTAGAGTTTTGCATAAATGCAAAGTTGCAAAGGGAATTTTTTTTATATTATGTGTATAACTGGGACATTTAGAGGGAAGAATGACAAAGTGGGACAAATGAAATATACATAGTTATTACTGTTTGTATTTATCATTTACTACAAGACTGCAATAACTCAAAAAACATAGATTCAAGAAAAACGGATAAAAACAACAGCATCATATGATAAATTTTGTGTTTGTACTCAGTTTGCTTGTTTATAAAAACAAAACGATAGAAGTACAAGAAGGATTATGATGTGTGTTGTTATTGACTAGAATTAAGCATGTTTGAATTCGTTCTTCAAAAGGAACTTCCGAAATTTTCTAAATTTTAACTAGAACTGAACAAGAATTGAACTAGAACTGAACTAGAACTGCACTAGAACTGAACTAGAACTGAACTAGAACTGAACTAGAACTGAACTAGAACTGAACTAGAACTGAACTAGAACTGAACTAGAATGAACTAGAACTGAACTAGAACTGAACTAGAACTGAACTAGAACTGAACTAGAACTGAACTAGAACTGAACTAGAACTGAACTAGAACTGAACTAGAACTGAACTAGAACTGAACTAGAACTGAACTAGAACTGAACTAGAACTGAACTAGAACTGAACTAGAACTGAACTAGAACTGAACTAGAACTGAACTAGAACTGAACTAGAACTGAACTAGAACTGAACTAGAACTGAACTAGAACTGAACTAGAACTGAACTAGAACTGAACTAGAACTGAACTAGAACTGAACTAGAACTGAACTAGAACTGAACTAGAACTGAACTAGAACTGAACTAGAACTGAACTAGAACTGAACTAGAACTGAACTAGAACTGAACTAGAACTGAACTAGAACTGAACTAGAACTGAACTAGAACTGAACTAGAACTGAACTAGAACTGAACTAGAACTGAACTAGAACTGAACTAGAACTGAACTAGAACTGAACTAGAACTGAACTAGAACTGAACTAGAACTGAACTAGAACTGAACTAGAACTGAACTAGAACTGAACTAGAACTGAACTAGAACTGAACTAGAACTGAACTAGAACTGAACTAGAACTGAACTAGACTGAACTAGAACTGAACTAGAACTGAACTAGAACTGAACTAGAACTGAACTAGAACTGAACTAGAACTGACTAGAACTGAACTAGAACTGAACGAACTGAACTAGAACTGAACTAGAACAACTAGAACTGAACTAGAACTGAACTAGAACTGAACTAGAACTGAACTAGAACTGAACTAGAACTGAACTAGAACTGAACTAGAACTGAACTAGAACTGAACTAGAACTGAACTAGAACTGAACTAGAAACTGAACTAGAACTGAACTAGAACTGAACTAGAACTGAACTAGAACTGAACTAGAACTGAACTAGAACTGAACTAGAACTGAACTAGAACTGAACTAGAACTGAACTAGAACTGAAACTAGAACTGAACTAGAACTGAACTAGAACTGAACTAGAACTGAACTAGAACTGAACTAGAACTGAACTAGAACTGAACTAGAACTGAACTAGAACTGAACTAGAACTGAACTAGAACTGAACTAGAACTGAACTAGAACTGAACTAGAACTGAACTAGAACTGAACTAGAACTGAACTAGAACTGAACTAGAACTGAACTAGAACTGAACTAGAACTGAACTAGAACTGAACTAGAACTGAACTATAACTGAACTATAACTGAACTAGAACTGACTAGAACTGAACTAGAACTGAACTAGAACTGAACTAGAACTGAACTAGAACTGAACTAGAACTGAACTAGAACTGAACTAGAACTGAACTAGAACTGAACTAGAACTGAACTAGAACTGAACTAGAACTGAACTAGAACTGAACTAGAACTGAACTAGAACTGAACTAGAACTGAACTAGAACTGAACTAAGAAACTGAACTAGAACTGAACTAGAACTGAACTAGAACTGAAATAGAACTGAACTAGAACTGAACTAGAACTGAACTAGAACTGACTAGAACTGAACTAGAACTGAACTAGAACTGAACTAGAACTGAACTAGAACTGAACTAGAACTGAACTAGAACTGAACTGGTACTTTTTCGTTCTTCAAAAGCTACTTTTGAAATTTTTATAATATTGAACCTAGAAACATGTACTTAAGTATGTAGAACATTTAGAGATTAAGTAATAACATATAAAAGGTATTTTTTCGTTCTTCGAAAAGTACTTAATGAAATTTTTATAATATTGAACCTAAAACATGTTATTAAGTATGTAGAGTATTTAGAAATTAAGTCATAACATATAAAAGAGGACTATTTTGGTACTTGTTTGTTCTTCAAAAAGTACTTTTTTAGTTTTCTATAATATTGAACGTAGAAACATGAAATTATGCATGTCAGAACCTATAAAAGGGGATTTTTTTGTACTTTTTCGTTCTTCAACGTATTTGTATTTTTCATAATTTTGAACCTGGAAATATGAAATTAAGTATGCAGAGAGCACATAGTAAATTATATTCCATAAAATGGGACTTTTTGGTACTTTTTAATTCTTCAAAAGAAACTTTTTAGAATTTTCCTTATTATTGAGTCTAGAAACATAAAATTAAATATTCAGAGTCCTAAGTGAATGAAAATCTTTAGGAAAGGATTTCTGGTACTATTTCTTTTTTTTTATCTGGTACTTTTTGTTTTTATGCAATACTGAATCTAGAAACATATACATATATCCTGATGTAGTAAAAATCTTTAAGAGTTAATTTGTTGATACTTTTTGAACCTTTTTATAATATTAAATCTAGAAACATAGAATTAAAATCTATAAAAGTTGTTTTACAACTGGTATTTTTTTTATTTTTTGTAACAAAATTGTAAACATTATGGTGAAGGGTATATACGATTCGGCACATCCGAATATTTAACTCCTACTTGTTTATTTTATTTTCATACACTTACCAAAATACTTCATATATTAAGTACACATCCACATACATTTACACTTAAGAATGTATATATTTTGTTATGCAATAAAATAAAAAATTACAAATATTACAATTCCAAGAAGACCGGCAGTTATATAAGGTGTTACCGTATCCCTTTTTAATATAGTGTCAAAAGATTTATACTTATTTGTCAGATATCCAATGTATATATTTTTTTTTGGAAATTTGTAGTGTTATTGACAACTATTCGACTCTTCAGTGTACCCAAGTAATCTAAACGGTAGTCACTCGTCTTCTTAATATCTCTAAGTCATAGAATAAGATACCATCATAATTTGTATCCTTGATAATTGAATGTAATCCGTCAGAAATAATATATTGCAGAGTGAAATGTCCATTCGTATTCAAAATGTTATGTGGTTGTAGTCTGTGAGGGAACAGCTACACAGAACTGCAGGATAGATTTATTGGTATGTGTGTCCTTGTCTTCTGATAAAATGTATAAACACGTATTGTATGATTGTGTGTGAGTAAGTATTCGCTCATTCTTCGTGTTATTTAGTTGTAATATTCACAGGTATACACAAAGCTTTCCTGTTCCGGTTTGCTTTGAATTCGAAAAATATTTATATTTTAATAATTTTTCACAATTTTTCACCAGAGCAAAAGTTTAATTATATATAATTATCTTCTGTAGATTTCAAATGTTCAGTACAGATTTTATCAATTTGCAGTAAATTTGTACTGAATATAGTTTAGACGATATTAAAGATCTATATAGATCCCTCTTTAAAATAATTATTGAAACATTTACAAAACCACTTCCCGCTAGGCAGTATATGATTTAGTTCCCCTAACATTTTGTTGTCTTTTTATCACCCTTGTACTTTTATTCCATTTCCCTCCATTACAAATCTTTCCTTTACAACATGCATCATCAAGTGTAATGGCAGAAAGAGTAGCTGTAAATGTAAATCAGTCCGATGCATGTGTAGAAAAATGAATTTAACTTAAAGATGCAGTATTGCTCAAAATGATAACTAAACTGAACTAGAAACCTGAACTAGAACTGAACTACACTGAACTAGAACTGAACTAGAACTGAACTAGAACTGAACTAGAACTGAACTAGAACTGAACTAGAACTAACTGAACTGAACTAGAACTGAACTAGAACTGAACTAGAACTGAACTAGAACTGAACTAGACTGAACTAGAACTGAACTAGAACTGAACTAGAACTGAACTAGAACTGAACTAGAACTGAACTAGAACTGAACTAGAACTGAACTAGAACTGAACTAGAACTGAACTAGAACTGAACTAGAACTGAACTAGAACTGAACTAGAACTGAACTAGAACTGAACTAGAACTGAACTAGAACTGAACTAGAACTGAACTAGAACTGAACTAGAACTGAACTAGAACTGAACTAGAACTGAACTAGAACTGAACTAGAACTGAACTAGAACTGACTAGAACTGAACTAACTGAACTGAACTGAACTAGAACTGAACTAGAACTGAACTAGAACTGAACTAGAACTGAACTAGAAGAACTAGAACTGACTAAATGAACTAGAACTGAACTAGAACTGAACTAGAACTGAACTAGAACTGAACTAGAACTGAACTAGACTGAACTAGAACTGAACTAGAACTGAACTAGAACGACTAGATGACTAGAACTGAACTAGAACTGAACTAGAACTGAACTAGAACTGAACTAGAACTGAACTAGAACTGAACTAGAACTGAACTAGAACTGAACTAGAACTGAACTAGAACTGAACTAGAACTGAACTAGAACTGAACTAGAACTGAACTAGAACTGAACTAGAACTGAACTAGAACTGAACTAGAACTGAACTAGAACTGAACTAGAACTGAACTAGAACTGAACTAGAACTGAACTAGAACTGACTAACTGAACTGAAACTGGAACTGAACTAGAACTGAAACTAGTAACTGAACTAGAACTGAACTAGAACTGAACTAGAAACTGAACTAGAACTGAACTAGAACTGAACTAGAACTGAACTAGAACTGAACTAGAACTGACTAGAACTGAACTAGAACTGACGAGAACTGAACTAGAACTGAACTAGAACTGAACTAGAACTGAACTAGAACTGAACTAGAACTGAACTAGAACTGAACTAGAACTGAACTAGAACTGACACTAGAACTGACTAGAACTGAACTAGAACTGAACTAGAACTGAACTACTGAACTAAAACTGAACTACAACAGAACTATAACTGAACAAGGGTGTAAAAGAGAGCTGAACTGGAACTGACTAGAATTGAACTAGAAAATACTTGCTTAGGTTTTCCAACATTACGGTATATACTATGTTTACATTACGTGATAATATGTATAGCATTAGGTGTTAGATTTTGTAGTGATGGTAGTAATATGTTCTTTTAAGTTAAAGTTTATGAAATTTTAAAGTGCGAAAATTCCTAAAGGTGTTCTTTAAATTAAATACTGTTTGAAAATATGGTTTGTAAAATTTTATAAGAAAACCACAAGCAAGCAAAATAGAAAAAGGTGAAAAAGTTGGTGTTTAAAACCAGGATAATTAAGTTATATACAAATATACTTCTAAAATTGTCTTAGGATTGTTGAGTTCTAACAGAGATCAGTTATATATTTACAATGTTGTTCCTAAAGCTTAACTTAATTTTCGTAATTGAAATAAGTTGATGCGAAATGGTTTGCTGGGAAATAATGCATAAATATACTATAAAGTAAAACCAAAGTTTTGCAAATAGGTCTCTAAAAGCATTATTAATCACCGTTACTTAAAGCGGCTTGTGTATGTTTACGGTTTATGGTTGCATCTGAGTGCATTTTAATCAGGGTAGGTAGCACCATTAGTGGTTTAGATCAGTGAGCATCAAAAGTGGGGTTAAAGTGTAAACAGAACACAAACTCTCAACAAATAAACAACAGCATTCTGTGGTTGATCGTTGACCAACAAAAGAGTCCATAGGGCACGACTATAAAATAATTGAAAAATGGCACTTATGCATTCTTAAGTGTATTCGTTTCAGATTTCTAAAGAAAAAATTTACTGTCATAATCTTTCCTTAACTGCAGATTAATCTCATCACTTAGAAACTAGCTCTCTTTCTAAAAGTATGATAGTGACTCCTTGCTTTCTATTTCCACATCTTAAAATCATTTCCAACCTTAAGACCACAACCAACACAAAAATCCTTCAATTTGTAAATACACACAGTCAACATCCGGAACCAACGACAACAGCACCATCTCTACCTCCGTCGTCATCAAGCAACCATCAGCAGAAAGCCACGCATTCTGTCATGCAGAAATAAAGTGGTAGCAAAAGATGCGAAAAGAAAAACTATGAGCAAATAACTAAACAAAATAAAAACTAAAGGAATTACCACAATATGTACTACGTATATATCAGAGTAGAGAGTACAAAAGACAAAAAGTAAATAGAATTTTATTATAACGTTTCCTATTTAATATTATGACACTGACTTAAATTGTTTTAGAGCAAGCAGAGGTAGAGTTGGGTAACTATTTGTAATAGTTAGTACTTATTTAGTAGATTGCGTTCATGCTGAAGATGTTAGAGGTTGTTGGGGTAAATAGTAAATGTTAACTTAGTTTGACGTTAAAAAAAAACCCAAGTATAAACAAATTGGTTTTCTATAGTTTACAAACAAAAGACTTAAAATTGCTACAGCAACAAATAATTCCAATAAAACAATTAAAATATGAATAAAATGTAGATAAACATGGTTATTTTTTCGAAAATCTCAGATTTTGCCTCCTTTTCAAAGTAGCACCTCATGTTTCCTTTCTTTTATATTCTTTTTTTTCCACCCCCCTTCTGCCTACTACACAACACACAATAATACTTTTAATTTTCTTTATTTTATCCCTTAAGATTCCTCTTTTCATGTGCAAATTTACTACTTATTTTTACTTATTGACATATCACTACAAACATATGACTTGCCATTGAAATTGAACTTTAGATATTGACTTTTATTCGAGTGTTTTATAGGCGTGGGAGTACTTAGACTGCATCAAGCGGGTTTAACTTTTGTTTTTTAATACAATGTCATCTTCAGAAAGCTTATAATATTAAGCAGAAACATACTAAGCATTAGGGTGGCTAAAATACTGATGGATTGTAAATTGTTGTCCATGTTTTAAACTAAATCGAAAAAAGACATTTACTAAGCAACACTGATATTTTGCCACTAACTAAAATCTAGACTATACTGAAAAACTTTAATGTGGTCAAAACATAGACTATAGTCTAGTTTATATTCTTGTCATTAGTCCAGTCTATAGTTTTGCCTATAGTCTACTCTATAGTCTAGACTATAGTCTTACAGTCTGGTCTATAGTATAGCCTATAGCCTAGTCTATAGTCTGGTCTATAGTAAAACCTATAGTATAGTCTAAAGTATAGAATATAGTCTAGTCTTTAGTCTGGTCTATAGTCTAGTCTATGGTCTAGTCTATAGTCTAGTCTATAGTCTAGTCTATAGTCTAGTCTATAGTCTAGTCTATAGTCTAGTCTATAGTCTAGTCTATAGTCTAGTCTATAGTCTAGTCTATAGTCTAGTCTATAGTCTAGTCTATAGTCTAGTCTATGGTCTAGTCTATAGTCTAGTCTGTAGTCTAGTCTATAGTCTAGTCTATAGCCTATAGTCCAGTCTATAGTTTTGCCTATAGTCTACTCTATAGTCTAGACTATAGTCTTACAGTCTGGTCTATAGTATAGCCTATAGCCTAGTCTATAGTCTGGTCTATAGTAAAACCTATAGTCTAGTCTAAAGTATAGCCTATAGTCTAGTCTTTAGTCTGGTCTATAGTCTAGTCTATGGTCTAGTCTATAGTCTAGTCTATGGTCTAGTCTATAGTCTAGTCTGTAGTCTAGTCTATAGTATAGTCTATAGTCTAGTCTATGGTCTAGTCTATAGTCTAGTCTGTAGTCTAGTCTATAGTCTAGTCTATAGTCTAGTCTATAGTCTAGTCTATAGTCTAGTCTGTAGTCTAGTCTATAGTCTAGTCTATAGTCTAGTCTATAGTCTAGTCTATAGTCTAGTCTATAGTCTAGTCTATAGTCTAGTCTATAGTCTAGTCTATAGTCTAGTCTATAGTCTAGTCTATAGTCTAGTCTATAGTCTAGTCTATAGTCTAGTCTATAGTCTAGTCTATAGTCTAGTCTATAGTCTAGTCTATAGTCTAGTCTATAGTCTAGTCTATAGTCTAGTCTATAGTCTAGTCTATAGTCTAGTCTATAGTCTAGTCTATAGTCTAGTCTATAGTCTAGTCTATAGTCTAGTCTATAGTCTAGTCTATAGTCTAGTCTATAGTCTAGTCTATAGTCTAGTCTATAGTCTAGTCTATAGTCTAGTCTATAGTCTAGTCTATAGTTAGTCTAGACTAGTCTAGTCTATAGTCTAGTCTATAGTCTAGTCTAGACTAGTCTAGACTATAGACTAGACTATAGACTAGACTATAGACTAGACTATAGACTAGACTATAGACTAGACTATAGACTAGACTATAGACTAGACTATAGACTAGACTATAGACTAGACTAGATATTTAGCAGAAACCTATTAAGCATTAGGGTGGCTAAAAAACTGATGGATTGTAAATTGTTGTCTATGTTTTAAACTAAATCGAAAAAGACATTTACTAAGCAACACTGATATTTTGCCACTAACTAAAATCTAGACTATACTGAAAAACTTTAATGTGGTCAAAACATAGACTATAGTCTAGTTTATATTCTTGTCATTAGTCCAGTCTATAGTTTTGCCTATAGTCTACTCTATAGTCTAGACTATAGTCTTACAGTCTGGTCTATAGTATAGCCTATAGCCTAGTCTATAGTCTGGTCTATAGTAAAACCTATAGTATAGTCTAAAGTATAGAATATAGTCTAGTCTTTAGTCTGGTCTATAGTCTAGTCTATGGTCTAGTCTATAGTCTAGTCTATAGTCTAGTCTATAGTCTAGTCTATAGTCTAGTCTATAGTCTAGTCTATAGTCTAGTCTATAGTCTAGTCTATAGTCTAGTCTATAGTCTAGTCTATAGTCTAGTCTATAGTCTAGTCTATGGTCTAGTCTATAGTCTAGTCTGTAGTCTAGTCTATAGTCTAGTCTATAGCCTATAGTCCAGTCTATAGTTTTGCCTATAGTCTACTCTATAGTCTAGACTATAGTCTTACAGTCTGGTCTATAGTATAGCCTATAGCCTAGTCTATAGTCTGGTCTATAGTAAAACCTATAGTCTAGTCTAAAGTATAGCCTATAGTCTAGTCTTTAGTCTGGTCTATAGTCTAGTCTATGGTCTAGTCTATAGTCTAGTCTATGGTCTAGTCTATAGTCTAGTCTGTAGTCTAGTCTATAGTATAGTCTATAGTCTAGTCTATGGTCTAGTCTATAGTCTAGTCTGTAGTCTAGTCTATAGTCTAGTCTATAGTCTAGTCTATAGTCTAGTCTATAGTCTAGTCTGTAGTCTAGTCTATAGTCTAGTCTATAGTCTAGTCTATAGTCTAGTCTATAGTCTAGTGTATAGTCTAGTCTATAGTCTAGTCTATAGTCTAGTCTATAGTCTAGTCTATAGTCTAGTCTATAGTCTAGTCTATAGTCTAGTCTATAGTCTAGTCTATAGTCTAGTCTATAGTCTAGTCTATAGTCTAGTCTATAGTCTAGTCTATAGTCTAGTCTATAGTCTAGTCTATAGTCTAGTCTATAGTCTAGTCTATAGTCTAGTCTAGACTAGTCTAGACTAGACTAGACTATAGACTAGACTATAGACTAGACTATAGACTAGACTATAGACTAGACTATAGACTAGACTATAGACTAGACTATAGACTAGACTATAGACTAGACTATAGACTAGACTATAGACTAGACTAATAGACTATAGACTAGACTATAGACTAGTCTATAGTCTAGTCTATAGTCTAGTCTATAGTCTAGTCTATAGTCTAGTCTATAGTCTAGTCTATAGTCTAGTCTATAGTCTAGTCTATAGTCTAGTCTATAGTCTAGTCTATAGTCTAGTCTATAGTCTAGTCTAAGTCTATAGTCTAGTCTATAGTCTATAGTCTATCTCTATAGTCTATAGTCTAGTCTATAGTCTAGTCTATAGTCTAGTCTATAGTATCTAGTCTATAGTCCAGTCTATAGTCTAGTCTATAGTCTAGTCTATAGTCTAGTCTATAGTCTAGTCTATAGTCTAGTCTATAGTCTAGTCTATAGTCTAGTCTATAGTCTATAGTTAGTCTATAGTCTAGTCTATAGTCTAGTCTATAGTCTAGTCTATAGTCTATATAGACTAGTCTATAGTCTATATAGACTAGACTATAGACTAGACTATAGACTAGACTATAGACTAGTCTATAGTCTAGTCTATAGTAGTCTATAGTCTAGTCTATAGTCTAGTCTATAGTCTAGTCTATAGTCTAGTCTATAGTCTAGTCTATAGTCTAGTCTATAGTCTAGTCTATAGTCTAGTCTATAGTCTAGTCTATAGTCTAGTCTATAGTCTAGTCTATAGTCTAGTCTATAGTCTTCTAGTCTATAGTCTAGTCTATAGTCTAGTCTATAGTCCAGTCTATAGTCTAGTCTATAGTCTAGTCTATAGTCTAGTCTATAGTCTAGTCTATAGTCTAGTCTATAGTCTAGTCTATAGTCTAGTCTATAGTCTAGTCTATAGTCTAGTCTATAGTCTAGTCTATAGTCTAGTCTATAGTCTAGTCTATAGTCTAGTCTATAGTCTAGTCTATAGTCTAGTCTATAGTCTAGTCTATAGTCTAGTCTATAGTCTAGTCTATAGTCTAGTCTATAGTCTAGTCTATAGTCTAGTCTATAGTCTAGTCTATAGTCTAGTCTATAGTCTAGTCTATAGTCTAGTCTATAGTCTAGTCTATAGTCTAGTCTATAGTCTAGTCTATAGTCTAGTCTATATTCCAGTCTATAGTCTAATCTATACTCTAGTCTACAGTCTAGTCTATAGTCTCTAGTCTAGTCAATAGTCTAGTCTATAGTCTAGTCTATAGTCTAGTCAATAGTCTAGTCTATAGTCTAGTCAATAGTCTAGTCTATAGTCTAGTCTATAGTCTAGTCTATAGTCTAGTCTATAGTCTAGTCTATAGTCTAGTCTATAGTCTAGTCTATAGTCTAGTCTATAGTATAGTCTATAGTCTAGTCTATAGTCTAGTCTATAGTCTAGTATAGTCTAGTCTAGTCTAGTCTAGTTAGTCTAGTATAGTCTGGTCTATAGTTAGTCTAGTCTAGTCTATAGTCTAGTCTATAGTCGTCTATAGTAGTCTATAGTCTAGTCTATAGTCTAGTCTATAGTCTAGTCTATAGTCTAGTCTATAGTCTAGTCTATAGTCTAGTCTATAGTCTATTCTATAGTCTAGTCTATAGTCTAGTCTATAGTCTAGTCTAGTCTAGTCTATAGTCTATAGTAGTCTAGTCTATAGTCTAGTCTATAGTCTAGTCTATAGTCCAGTCTATAGTCTAGTCTATAGTCTAGTCTATAGTCTAGTCTATAGTCTAGTCTATAGTCTAGTCTATAGTCTAGTCTATAGTCTAGTCTATAGTCTAGTCTATAGTCTAGTCTATAGTCTAGTCTATAGTCTAGTCTATAGTCTAGTCTATAGTCTAGTCTATAGTCTAGTCTATAGTCTAGTCTATAGTCTATAGTCTCTATAGTCTAGTCTAGTAGATAGTCTAGTCTATAGTCTAGTCTATAGTCTAGTCTATAGTCTAGTCTATAGTCTAGTCTATAGTCTAGTCTATAGTCTAGTCTATAGTCTAGTCTATAGTCTAGTCTATAGTCTAGTCTATAGTCTAGTCTATAGTCTAGTCTATAGTCTAGTCTATAGTCTAGTCTATAGTCTAGTCTATAGTCTAGTCTATAGTCTAGTCTATAGTCTAGTCTATAGTCTAGTCTATAGTCTAGTCTATAGTCTAGTCTATAGTCTAGTCTATAGTCTAGTCTATAGTCTAGTCTATAGTCTAGTCTATAGTCTAGTCTATAGTCTAGTCTATAGTCTAGTCTATAGTCTAGTCTATAGTCTAGTCTATAGTCTAGTCTATAGTCTAGTCTATAGTCTAGTCTATAGTCTAGTCTATAGTCTAGTCTATAGTCTAGTCTATAGTAGCTATAGTAGTCTATAGTCTAGTCTATAGTCTAGTCTATAGTCTAGTCTATAGTCTAGTCTATAGTCTAGTCTAGTCTAGTCTATGTCTAGTCTATAGTCTAGTCTATAGTCTAGTCTATAGTCTAGTCTATAGTCTAGTCTATAGTCTAGTCTATAGTCTAGTCTATAGTCTAGTCTATAGTCTAGTCTATAGTCTAGTCTACTCTATAGTCTATAGTCTAGTCTATAGTCTAGTCTATAGTCTATAGTCTAGTCTATAGTCTAGTCTATAGTCTAGTCTATAGTCTAGTCTATAGTCTAGTCTATAGTCTAGTCTATAGTCTAGTCTATTCTAGTCTATAGTCTAGTCTATAGTCTAGTCTATAGTCTAGTCTATAGTCTAGTCTATAGTCTAGTCTATAGTCTAGTCTATAGTCTAGTCTATAGTCTAGTCTATAGTCTAGTCTATAGTCTAGTCTATAGTCTAGTCTATAGTCTAGTCTATAGTCTAGTCTATAGTCTAGTCTATAGTCTAGTCTATAGTCTAGTCTATAGTCTAGTCTATAGTCTAGTCTATAGTCTAGTCTATAGTCTAGTCTATAGTCTAGTCTATAGTCTAGTCTATAGTCTAGTCTATAGTCTAGTCTATAGTCTAGTCTATAGTCTAGTCTATAGTCTAGTCTATAGTCTAGTCTATAGTCTAGTCTATAGTCTAGTCTATAGTCTAGTCTATAGTCTAGTCTATAGTCTAGTCTATAGTCTAGTCTATAGTCTAGTCTAGTCTAGTCTAGTCTATAGTCTAGTCTATAGTCTAGTCTATAGTCTAGTCTATAGTCTAGTCTATAGTCTAGTCTATAGTCTAGTCTATAGTCTAGTCTATAGTCTAGTCTATAGTCTAGTCTATAGTCTAGTCTATAGTCTAGTCTATAGTCTAGTCTATAGTCTAGTCTATAGTCTAGTCTATAGTCTAGTCTATAGTCTAGTCTATAGTCTAGTCTATAGTCTAGTCTATAGTCTAGTCTATAGTCTAGTCTATAGTCTAGTCTATAGTCTAGTCTATAGTCTAGTCTATAGTCTAGTCTATAGTCTAGTCTATAGTCTAGTCTATAGTCTAGTCTATAGTCTAGTCTATAGTCTAGTCTATAGTCTAGTCTATAGTCTAGTCTATAGTCTAGTCTATAGTCTAGTCTATAGTCTAGTCAATAGTCTAGTCTATAGTCTAGTCTATAGTCTAGTCTATAGTCTAGTCTATAGTCTAATCTATAGTCTAGTCTATAGTCTAGTCTATAGTCTAGTCTATAGTCTAGTCTATAGTCTAGTCTATAGTCTAGTCTATAGTCTAGTCTATAGTCTAGTCTATAGTCTAGTCTAGTCTAGTCTAGTCTAAAGTTTAGTCTGTAGTCTAGTCTATAGTCTAGACTATAGTCTAGTCTATAGTCGTGTCCATAGTGCGGTATATAGTCCAGTTTATAGTCTGGTCTACATTCTAGTCTGCGATCTGTGCACTAGACTATAGTTTAGTTTAAAGTCTATCCTATAGTCTATATTCTAGACTAGAATATAGCCTAGCGTAAAGTTAGTTCATAGTCTTAAAAAATGGTTAGAGGAAATTAAAAATTTCTGTAAAATTATAAAATTTTAGCTACTAAAACAAGAAATATGTTGAAAATATATCGACGTTGCCAAAAAATCATGAATTTAAAATAAAGGATATAAGGCTGACAAATAAACTAAAGCAGCTGGAGACTTGAAACTTGGTGTTTATAAAATGTAACAAAAACTACAAATTGTCAGGAAATAATTTGTTAAATTCAATAATAAATAAACCCAACATTTGAAATTTAACAAAAATGTACTAAATTTAACAAATTTTACAGCTATATAAATTTTTCAAGTTTTAGACGCTTATTTAAGGATTCCAAACAAAACTTTATATTTTTGCAGGATTCCTGACAAGTTTTTCATATTTTTTTCTATTATATTCTTCATAGGATCTTTTTTTATTTTTCTGCCTTTTTGTTTAACTAAACAATTTTTTAATGAAAACTTGAAGGTATTTATTAATTGTTTACATGTATACCTCTATACATATAAACACGTCTGTCTGTATGTATAAGTAAATGAGTAAGTGAATGTATAAATATCTATTCCAACTTACCTTCATGGCTGTTGTTAGTGAAGTTGTAGCTGTTGCTGTAGGTTGGATATAAATGTGCAAAAGTACATAAATATTTTGTATTGTTTTCAAATGAAGTATTTGCTTGTTTGATTTTAATAAGGCATCTGTTGTTGTTACTGCCGCTACTGACTCTCCTGTTGCCACCTTCTGTTCAACATCTTCCTTAGCCTTACTACCATCTTTCACTAAACAGTCGCTTTTTTTTTCTTGCTTTCATTTGTAAGTCATGGCTGTTTTATAGTGTTGAGAGAAGCTGTTGCTGTTGGTGGTTTTCACGTTTCATTATTTTCAAGAATTGTTTTCCTGTTGTTCTTCGTCGACATACAACTTCCTTCACATCATCCTGCTTGGGTAGTGTTTGTTGCTCTTGTTCATTTTTTTAACTCTGTTCGCTGGCTGAAAAAAAGTAAATCAAAAATAATACGTATAAGTAGAAGAAAGAAGAAGAAAAAGACTCAAAATGAAGACTTTTATTTGAGGGTCCGTTGAAGCTCTTAAGAATTAATGAAAAATCTTTTGTTTTTCTGCTTTATTACTTCATATAAATAAGAATGATTATAAAGATGATGAATGTCTTAGAGAGTAAAACAAAAGTATTTATTAAAGCAAATAAATTTAACAAGAAATATTTAGAAACTTTTGCGATTTTTCAAAAAGTTTTATAAAATTAGTAAACATATTATTTAACTACAATTTGTGGTTTTCTTTACTTTAGATGTCGGTCAAGTTTCATCATTCTAACTACTTTAGCTCCACTTCCATCCTTATATCCTTTTTTGAAAATTTCATAATATTTTGAAAAAAAGTTAACTAAAATTTTCCTACAATTTATACATTTACAAATATTGGAAATTATCTAAAATTTTTGTAGATATTTAAATATTTTTCTTATCAATTATAAATAAAAAATTAAAAAACTTCAATATTTTCAACATTTCTTGCAAAACTACGAAACTATTTACCCACAATTCGTAGCTTTAACTGCTTTATATAACCACTAAATATTATCTCCTCAACTGTTATAATTCAACAAACTGTCATATATCCTTTTTTAATAATTTTCTTTAAACAATTTTTTTGTAAAAAAATTAAAACAAATTTAACTTGCATTTTCATTTTCAACAGATGTTGAACAGAAGTTTTAAAACTTAAACTAGACTTTAGACCGATTTGTTGCCAAGACCTAAGACTAATCTACAGTCATGACTGCAAAGTAATCAACAATGAACGGCATAATCTAATCTATAGTCCGAACTATGATGAAAATTATATACTTATGATCAAGGGTATGTATACACTGATATATTTTCAAAACTATGAACTGATATACATACAAGATTATATACTGATCTATACTCAAGGCTACAAACTGATCTATAGTCAACACTACAGATGGATTTATAGTGATCTATAGTTACAACTGCAGACCCATCATTTATCAATACTATAAACTGATCATTAATGAAAGTTTTTACACTGATCTATATTCAAGAATAAAGACTAGTACACCGGCAAGGTTATAGTCTGATTCAAGACTATAAACTATAAAATTATCTATAGTCGAGGTTATCGACTAGTATAAAATGATGCATGATGGTCACGACTGCAAACTGATCTACTAACGAAACTATAAACAGATCATTAATGAATACATAGTCAAGACTATAGACTGATCTATAGTCAAGACAATAGACTGACCTATAGTCAAGACTATAGACTGATCTATAGTCAAGACTATAGACTGATTTATAGTCAAGACTATAGACTGATCTATAGTCAAGACTGTAGACTGATCTATAGTCAAGACTATATACTGATCTATAGTCAAGATTATAGACTGATCTATAGTCAAGACTATAAACTGATCTATAGTCAAGAGTATAGACTAATCTATAATCAAGATTATAGACTGATCTATAGTCAAGACTATAGACTGATCTATGGTCAAGACTATAGACTTATCTACAGACAATACTATAAACTGATCTACAGTTAAGACTATAGACAGATCTATAGTCAAGACTATAAACTGATCTATAGTCAAGACTATAAACTGATCTATAGTCAAGACCATAGACTGATCTATAGTCAAGACTATGTATAGACAAGACTACAAACTGATCTATAGTCAAGACTATAGACTGATCTATAGCCAAGACTATAGACTGATCTATAGTCAAGACTATAGACTGATCTATAGTCAAGACTATAGACATATCTATAGTCAAGACTATAGACTGATCTATGTATATAAACTGATCTATAGTCAAGACTATAAACTGATCTATAGTCAAGACTATCAACTGATATATAGTCAAGACTATAGACTGATCTATAGTAAAGATGTAAACTGATCTATAGTCAAGACTATAAACTGATCTATACTCATGACTATAGACTGATCTATAGTCAAGACTTTAGACTGATCTATAGTCAAGACTATAGACTGATCTATAGTCAAGACTATAGACTGATCTATAGACAAGACTATAAACTGATCTATAGTAAAGACTATAGACTGATATATAGTCAAGACTATAGACTGATCTATAGCCAAGACTATAGACTGATCTATAGTCAAGACTATAGACTGATCTATAGTCAAGACTATAGACGATCTACAGTCAAAACTATAAACTGATCTATAGTCAAGACTATAGACGGATCTACAGTCAAAACTATAAACTGATCTATAGTCAAGATTATAGACTGATATACATACAAGACCATAGACTGATTCATAGTTAAATCTATAGACTGATCTATATGTAATAATATCGTCAAGACAATGGACTGATGAAGTGATCTATAGTCAACACTATAGAGTGCTCTATAGTCAAGAATAGAGAGTGATATATAAGTAGTCAAGACTATAGTGTAAACTATAGTCAAAACTAGAAACTGATCAATAGGCAAAACTATAGAATGATCAATAGTCAAGAATATGAACTGATCTATGTGCAATACTAAAGTCAAGGCAATAGATGATAGAGTGATATACAGTCAAGACTAAATAGTGGTTAATAGTCAAAACTATTGGGTGATTCACCGTCAAGACTATAGAGCGATCTATCGTCAATATTATAGAGTGATATACTATAGAGTGATCTATAGTCAAGACCATAGAATGGTCTGTAGTCAAGACCATAGATTAATCCATAGTCAAGACTATAAAGTGATATGTAGTCAAGATTTTAGAGTGATCTGTAGTCAATTCCATAGAGTGATCTATAGTGCAGATCTCTAGCTAAGACTATAAAGTGATCTATAGTTACGACTATGGAGTGATCTGATTTTCAATGCTATAGGTTTATCTATAGTCAAGACTATAGATTGATCTTTGGAACAAGATTACATAGTGGTATATAGTCAAGACTACAGCGGAAGCTAATGATTGGTCTATAGTCAAAGCTAAAATCCTATCTAAACAGAAAATCCATATCGTTTTTGTGACCTTCTTTATTTCCGGTCCACTTCATACATATTACTACTTAAAAACTCTTTTAAATCTGTGTTAAATTTATAAATAAAAATTTTATACATAAACTTATGTATGTGTTCATATAAATATATATAAATTATAACAAAAAAAAAATAACCACATCACCAGGAAATCCATATGATTTCACACTGTCTAGACTAGTTTTCAAACATCATATTTTAAATACATTTACACATACATTTAAATGATACAAACTCAATCATATGTTAGTGTTTATACAAATGTGTGAGCGTGTGTAAGTTAAAAAGTTATTTTCTACAGATGCGTAGACAAAGGAAATGGTAAAACAAAGGATTGTAATTTTAACTTTCGATATGTGTTTGAAATAGTAAAAATACTAACTTTTATTTGTTTTTTTTTTTTTTTTTCTTTTCAATATGGAAATAATTATAAAAACTTGAATAATTGCATAATAAAAAAAAGTTAGTTTCTTTTGCTGTAATTTTTATTTTTAATAAAAATTTAAATGCATTTAATATTACTTATACCACCCGTGGTACACTTAATAAACAGGCTACTTTTCTATGTAGTTCCCCTTAAAAACCTAAAGTTCTGCCTGGAGCTGTAAAATGGCTGTTTAAATACTTATGTGATTTCTGTATAAGTGCCTTCAATATTGTTTTCTCCATTTTCAACAATGTGGTCAATTTGGATTCCATATATGGAGTTTGTTTTTATTTTCCATAAGGATTATATAGTTTTTTTTTTTTTTCAATATTATATTGTATGAACTTAAAATCCATTTCCGTTTTTTTTATAACAAAAACAAACTCATATGGACATTGACATTATAAGCGCACAAAGAAAAAATAAAAACATTTAAATAAAACATTGAATAATTGTCAGCTGTCGACACAAAATGTTGCATTTTTTAAATAAATAAATAATATTTAAGAGTTTAAAACTTTAGAGATAAACATTTAGTTTATATAAATAAACAGTTAGTGTTTAAACACATGGATGATCACAGATTTATAACTCGTTAATGGTAAAAGATGTCTCATACTTAAAAGCCCCTTTTGAAACCGATTCCAACTTAAGTACTAGGAAGACAACATTATCATGGATCTTTAACAGACTTTTGAGTTTCCATGTTAACACTTTTAAACTCTAGAATTTTCAACAGATACTGTGAATACATGTTGGATTAATATGTTTAAAATCTTAAACTGAATAATTTTTATTGACTTTTATTCGATTCAGCTTAAAATTTCATAAACAGCCGAAAGCAAATTACCGATAAAAATCAAAATAATTTATCACATTAAAGCACATCAAAAGGCATTCTTTCTATCCATTTCACTTCATTGTGTCAATACACTTTAACAGCTTAAGTCAAAAAACAGAACTGATCTATAGTGAGACTATAGATCAATCTTCACTGAAGATGGTCATGGGTGTAGAAAGGTTTTAGTCTTTAGTCAAGACTGGTCAATATCATAGCCATAGATCAGTCTGTAATCGCGAACAATGGACTTGACTACAGATATGTCTATAGTCTAGACTTTAGAGAATTCTATAGTCTTGACCATAGAGCACTCTGTAGTAATAACTACTGATCAGTCAATTGTCTTGAACACCGAGCATTCTATAATCTTCACTATAGATTTGACTATAATGTTGACTATAGATCAACTACAGTCTTGACCATACAGCATTCTATACTTTTGACAAAATATCACTCCATAATATAGACTACATATCACTATAGTTTTGACCATTGAAAATTCTTGAAATACTTGACTACAGACCACTCTATTGACTACAGATAATTCCATAGTTTTGACTGCTGTAAATCTGTAGTCTTGATTATAGTTCACTCTATAGTCTGACAGTAGATCACTGTATAGCATATCTTGACTATAGATCCGTATATATATTAGCGAATAATGATCAGTCATATATCATTTAATATTATAGACAAAAGATCTGTCTATAGAATTTTCTTTAGTCTAGGCTATAGAGAATTCTATAGATTTGACTATAGATCAGTCTATAGTCCTGCCTATAGATCAGTTTATAGTCTTGTCTATAGATCAGTCCATAGTTTTGACTATAGATCAGTCTATAGTCTTGGCTATAGATCAGCATATAGTCTTGACTATAAATCTGTCCATCATCAGTCATATATCATTTAACATCCTAGACAAAAGATCTGTCTATAGAATTGTCTTTAGTCTAGGCTATATAGAATTCTATAGTTTTGACTATAGATCTCTCTATAGTTTAAAATATAAATAAGTCTATAGTCCTGCCTATAGATCAGTTTATAGTCTTGACTATAAATCTGTCCATAGTCTTAATTATAGATCAGCCTATAGTCTTAAATATAGAGCAGTCTATAGTCTTGACTATTTCTCAGTTTATAGTCCTGACTAAAGCCTTAAGTCCTCACCATGGATCAATCTATAGTTCTGATTATAGTTCAGTCTATAGTCCTGACTATAGATCAGTCTATAGTTCAGATTATAGTTCAGTCTATAGTCCTACATATAGAGCAGTCAATAGTCCTGACAATAGATCAGTCTATAGTCCTGAATATAGATCAGTCTATAATCCTGACTATAGATCAGCCTATAGTCCTGACTATTGTCTTAAGTCCTCGCCATGGATGTATCATAGTCCAGACTATAGTTTTATCTATAGTCCTGAGTATAGATCAGTCTATAGTCCTGAATATAGAGCAGTCAATAGTCCTAACTATTGATCAGTATATAGTCCTGATTATAGTCTCAGGTCCTCGCCATGGATCAGTCTATAGTCCTGATTATAGTTCAGTCTATAGTCCTGAATATAGATCAGTCTATAGTCCTGACTGTAGTCCGGAATTGTTCAGTCTGTAGTCCTAAATATTGATCAGTCTATAGTCCTGACAATTGATCAGTCTATAGTCCTGACTATAGATCAGTTTATAGTCCTGACTACAGATCAGTCTATAGTCCTGACTTTAGATCAGTCTATAGTCCTGATTATAGATCAGTTCATAGTCCTGAATATAAAGCAGTCTATAGTCCTGTCTATAGATCAGTGTATTTTATTTATTTGAATTAATTATAGATCTGTCTATAGTCTTAAATATAAAGCAGTCTATAGTCCTGACTATAGCCTTAAGTCCTCACCATGAATCACTCTATAGTCCTGACTATAGTTCAGTCTATAGTCCTGAATATAGAGCAGTCAATAGTCCTAACAATAGATCAATCTATAGTCCTGAATATACATCAGCCTATAGTCCTGACTATTGTCTTGAGTCCTCGCCATGGATGTGTCTATAGTTTTATCTATAGTCCTAACTATTGATCAGTCTATAGTCCTGATTATAGTCTTAGGTCCTCGTCATGGATCAGTCTATACTCCTGATTATAGTTCAGTCTATAGTCCTGAATATAGATCAGTCTATAGTCCTGACTGTAGTCCGGAATTGTTCAGTCTGTAGTCCTAAATATTGATCAGTCTATAGTCCTGACAATTGATCAGTCTATAGTCCTGACTATAGATCAGTTTATAGTCCTGACTACAGATCAGTCTATAGTCCTGACTTTAGATCAGTCTATAGTCCTGATTATAGATCAGTTCATAGTCCTGAATATAAAGCAGTCTATAGTCCTGTCTATAGATCAGTGTATTTTATTTATTTGAATTAATTATAGATCTGTCTATAGTCTTAAATATAAAGCAGTCTATAGTCCTGACTATAGCCTTAAGTCCTCACCATGAATCACTCTATAGTCCTGACTATAGTTCAGTCTATAGTCCTGAATATAGAGCAGTCAATAGTCCTAACAATAGATCAATCTATAGTCCTGAATATACTTCAGCCTATAGTCCTGAGTATTGTCTTAAGTCCTCGCCATGGATGTGTCTATAGTTTTATCTATAGTCCTGACTATAGGTCAGTCTATAGTCCTGAATATGTACATGAAATCTCTTCTATAGATCAATTAGTATTCTTGACTGAAGATCAATATAATCTTAAATGTGGACTTAAGTTGACTTAAGTTATTATGCCAAAAGAACACAAATTTAATCACCTTTGCTATCATCGTCATCAGTATCATCATTTTTATACCATTTCGAGAAAAAAAAGTAATTCATTGCGTTTTAATGAACAACAAACCAACCATTTAATTAATATTTTGATTAAATATGTATTTTTTACTACGTGCCAAATGGAAAACCGAAAAAAGAATTTCATTCATTAATTCACTTGTTTTTTTGCTCTGTCCAGTTTTTTTTATGGTTTTGCTCATTCATTATTAACCATGGTAACCGTATCATTATGGTCAATAATGTGCAAAATAATAAAAATAAAATTATATTAAAATAATTAATACATAACAGACAAATAGCGTTTGCTGAAACACACCCAAAAAAAAATAAAATAAAACTTTTATTGTTTTTTCTCTATCTCTCTCTCTTTTGCAATTGTGATTTATTCTTTCTTCCTTTTTGGACATTTCTTTTTATTTATATTTTCATTAAAAAGTTTAATAACTTTTTTATGGCTAGAATGTGAGTAGAACAAAGAGAATTTTGATTAATTTAAATATAAATGATATTTAATGAGAGAAAATGGAGAATTCATATAGTAGAGAGACGTTGCTCCATTATTAGCTAAGACACAAACCATTAGAATGTTCTGTAAAAGTAAATATCAACAACGATCTGAGGAATTTCGAAACTGTTTGAAAATATTATTTTAAATATTGAAAGTTTATTTAAATGATAAAAAAAACTAAACTTTTTCCCTTTATATTGCCAATCTAACCCACTGTGCCAAGTTGAGAATGAAAACAATTTACATTTTCTTGATAGTTATGGTAACGTATAATAAAAATCTTCCAAAAACAAAACCCAACAACAACACTCATCCAAAATAAAACCAAAAGAAATTATAGAAAAAAAAAACATAAGAAAGAATTAACGATAAACAAGCATAATGAGACGAAAAACAAAACATGATTCTCTGACAAATAATGAAGGCCAGTATTGAATAAATTGGCATTTAGTATTCAAATATCAATTACTTGGTTACCAAACGTACAAGCAGCTACATCCTCTTTTACTCCAGCACAATGTTTAAATTTGTAAGTATTTTATTAAATTGTACGAAAATTTATAAAAACAAATAAATTTTATTACAAAATCTTTTCATTTCAGTTGATCGTTTTATTTTTAGCTGTAGTAGCTTATACCTCCGCTAAGCCTCATTTATTAACTACCGGAGTAAACTATGCTGCTGCTCCCGCTTTAGTGACTCCTGTTGTAGCAACAGCTGCTGTTCACCATCCTGTTGTAGCTGCTACTGCTGTACACACGCCCGTCTTTGCCGCTCCCGCTTTTGCCGCACAGGCCTATTATCCTCACTATGCTGCTGCTTCTTATGCCACTTATCCCTCGTATGCTGTCTATCCTCATTTGGGCGGTGCCGCCTATTACGTAAGACGTTAGTACAAAACTAAAGTGAATTTTTTTATGTTTTTGTTATTTATGGAAAATATTTTCAATTTATCTGGTGACTCGACTTGAATGTGCAACAAAAAACTCAATAAACGATATTTGTACTATTTTAAAGAAATCTGATTTAGGACAAACTAACAACTAACTTCTAAGCCCAGTGAAAATGAGATAAAATATTTTTGTGCCTGAGCTGCTCTAATGTTGCAAGTAAACTCTATAATCTTGACTATAGTGTGGACTATACGTATATCAGTATATCACACTATATATAGATCAGTCGATAGTCTTGACTATAGACCAGTCTACAGTCTGGACTATATGTAAGTCTACAGTAGAGTCTATAGCCTGGACTATAAATAAGCCTATAGTCAGGACTATAGATCAGTCCGCAGCCTGGACTATAAAAAAGTCTTTTGTATGGACTATAGAAACATCTATAGTCTGGACTATAAATCAGTCTATAATCTGGACTAAAGATCAGACTATGGTCTGGACCATAGTCCGAACTATAGATCATTCTTTAGTCTGGACTAAAGGATCAGTCTATTGTCTGAACTATATATCAGTGTATTGTATGGACAATATATAAAACTATTGCCTGGACAATAGATCAAACTATTGTCTGGATCTATTGTCTACAGTCTGCACTATAGATCAGTCTTAAGTATGGACAATATATCGTTCTATAGTCTGCACTATAGATCAGTCTTTAGTCTAGACAATAGATCGGTCGATAGTCGGACCTTTGATCAGTGCATTGTATGGACAATATATGAAACTATTGCCTGGAGAATAAATCAAATTATTGACTGGACAATACATCAAACTATGTCTGGACAATACATCAGTATATAATCTGCACTATAGATCAGTCTCTAGTCTGCACTAAAGACCTATAGTCTATAGTCTGTAGTCTGTACTGTGGAACAGTCAGTACTATAGATCATGTAGTTCAGATCACTCTTCAATCTGGACTATACATCAATCTATAGACTACAGTCTGGACTATGAAACTCTCTATAGTCTGGGTTATGGAACGGTGTATAGTCTGGACTATGGAATGGACTATAGATCAGTCTATAGTCTGGACTATAGATCAGTCTATAGTCTGGAACTATAGATCAGTCTATAGTCTGGACTATAGATCAGTCTATAGTCTGGACTAAAGATCAGTCTATAGTTTGGACTTTAGATCAGTCTATAGTCTGGACTATAGATCTGTCTATAGTCTGGACTATAGATCTGTCTATAGTCTGGACTATAGATCTGTCTATAGTCTGGACTATAGATCAGTCTATTGTCTGGACTATAGATCAGTCTTTAGTCTGGATTATAGATCAGTCTTTAGTCTGGATTATAGATCAGTCTTTAGTCTGGATTATAGATCAGTCCATAGTCTGGACTATAGATCAGTCTATAGTCTGGACTATAGATCAGTCTATAGTCTGGACTATAGATCAGTCTATAGTCTGGACTATAGATCAGTCTATAGTCTGGACTATAGATCAGTCTATAGTCTGGACTATAGATCAGTCTATAGTCTGGACTATAGATCAGTCTATAGTCTGGACTATAGATCAGTCTATAGTCTGGACTATAGATCAGTCTATAGTCTGGACTATAGATCAGTCTATAGTCTGGACTATAGATCAGTCTATAGTCTGGACTATAGATCAGTCTATAGTCTGGACTGTAGATCAGTCTATAGTTGGACTATAGATCAGTCTATAGTCTGGACTATAGATCAGTCTATAGTCTGGACTGTAGATCAGTCTATAGTTGGGACTATAGATCAGTCTATAGTTGGGACAATAGATCAATCTATAGTCTGACTATAGATCAATCTATAGTCTGACTATAGATCATTCTATAGTCTGAACTATAGATCAGTTTATAGTCTGGACTATAGATCAGTCTATAGTCTGGACTATAGATCAGTCTATAGTCTGGAATATAGATCAGTCTATAGTCTGGACTATAGATCAGTCTATAGTCTGGACTATAGATCAGTCTATAGTCTGGACTATAGATCAGTCTATAGTCTGGACTATAGATCAGTCTATAGTCTGGACTATAGATCAGTCTATAGTCTGGACTATAGATCAGTATATAGTCTGGACTATAGATCAGTATATAGTATGGACTATAGATCAGTCTATAATCTGGACTATAGATCAGTCTATAGTCTGGACTATAGATTAGTCAATAGTCTGGACTATAGATCAGTTTATAGTCTGGACTATAGATCAGTCTATAGTCTATAATATAGATCAGTCTTTAGTCTATACTATAGATCAGTCTATAGTCTGGACTATAGATCAGTCTATAGTCTGGACTATAGATCAGTCTATATTGTGGACTATAGATCAATCTAAAGTTTGGACTGTAGATCAGTCTATAGTCTGGACTATAGATCAGTCTATAGTCTGCACTATAGATCAGTCTGTAATCTGGACTATAGATCAGTCTATATTCTGGACTATAGATCAGTCTATAGTCTGGACTATAGATCAGTCTATAGTCTGGACTATAGATCAGTCTATAGTCTGGACTATAGATCAGTCTATAGTCTGGACTATAGATCAGTCTACAGTCTGGACTATAGATCAGTCTATAGTCTGGACTATTGATCAGTCTATAGTCTGGACTATTGATCAGTCTATAGTCTGGACTATAGATCAGTCTAGAGTCTGGACAATAGATCAGTCTAGAGTCTGGACAATAGATCAGTCTATATTGATACATTTTTAATTCGAAAATAGATATAGGCTATACAAAAGTCTATATTCTGAAATGCTGATCAGTGTAGAACATAAATCAGTATATAGTAGAACATAGATCAGTCTATAGTACTATGGAACATTTTCTAGTCTGAACTGTAGATCAATTTGTAGTCAGCTCTATAGATCAGGCTAAAAGCTGATGAATAGTTGAACTCCTGTTGAATCTATAAACTGGTCTATATTATAGATTCTTCATTAATGTAAGTACAGTCTGAGCAATATTAAGGCCTATAGTTTTGTAAATTAATCTACTATTTGTTCTTTAGATTAGTCTGTAGTCTGGACTATAGGTAATTCGACGCTGATCATGGATCAGTTTGTTGGCTTAATTAATAATGGATTGATTTATAGTCTGAACTTTAAGTCTATAGTCTGGACTATAGATCCAAACATATTCTGTATTATAGATCAGTGTAGATAATTATAGATCAGTTCATTGTCTTACCTGTAGATTGGTTTATAGTCTTAACTACAGATAGTCAGCCTTGACCGAAGACAAAAACAAAGCTAGCCGATCATCCAACAATTGTTCTCTAATTTAAGTTCTTTACTCTCATCCACTTATTCCTTTTACCCTCTTACTCTCATATTCTCCTCTTCGATTTTTATATATTTTTTTCTAATTCCTCTTTTTTACAAACATTCAATTTCTTATTCAAATTTACCGGTATCTATAAAATTCTTATAGAATTTTAAATAGTGATAAAAATGCGCACCGTGGGAAAAGAAATTTAAAAAAATTATTTTACTCATTACAAATTCTTAAAAAGTATTTGAATTTGTTTGTTCAATAGCTATTTATAGCAATTAGTCATATATTTCGCTACATCAACGAAAGTTTATTAATAATTTAATTTAAAATATTTTTTTCAGAACCTTGCCAAACTCAAAGAGACAATTTGACTTTACAAAAAGATAGTTTGTCTGTCCATAAGGAAAATAAGGCTGAGTCCGCGTAAATAAGCTGTAATTTGGATTATCGGTTATACGCACTATGAGAAGAAATTTGATTATAATGATTATTTTAAAAAATAATACTTTTGTAAAACGAGTTTTAAATTTGTAATATTTAAATGGAAATTAAAATGGTTGAAAAACATTTTATTGTAAAATAAAAAACTGACTTACAGTTATTAATCCTTTATAAAGTGGTCGCTATACTTTTCTTCAAAAAGAGTCAATTATCGCTCTTGTCACTAATCATGCAAGAAATTTCCATATTTTTTGGATATTTAATTAAAAAACCTTATTACTGTACCGATCCTTTGGTAACAAATTCGATTACCACATTGAATCTGTAAATAAAACAGTTTAATATATTTATATTATTAATAACAACTTTATACACTTTAAATCTAAAGCATCTACTCTTCTAAATCTAAATCATTGTGCAGTTATATTGTGAAACAACAAATCTGTTGAAAAAGATTAAATTATATTAAATTGAATTTTTCAATCGGTTTTTATGTTTTCATCGCACATTTGAAATATAAATAAAAACACAGAAAACCACATAACAAGGATCAGATATACTATAAATGAATGCATGCCAAGTGTGTGTGTGTGGAAGATGTGGAGCAAAAGGAAAACACATGTTTAACGTTTCTCTGTTACAAGAAGTGATGCTGTCTAAAACGAATTTAGAATGAGCTGCAGTTTTTATTTAATTTTTATTTAAGAACTAAACACATTTTATAATAGGTCGGTCTGTACTTTAGATCAATGTATAGTTTGTACTGTAGATCAGTTTATAGTCTACAATATGGATCAGCCTATATACCGAAATATAGATCAATTAATCCGTATTATTGTTCTAAAGACCAGTCTACAGTTGGCCTTATAGATCAGTCTATAATCTATACTATAAATCAGTATAGAGTCTGCACTTTAGATCTATCTGAATATGTACTATAGATCAGGCTATAGTCTATACTATAGATCAGGCCATAGTCAGTACTATTGTACTATAGATCAGTCTACAGTCGGCGCTATAGATCAGATTATAGTCTATACTGTGGGTCAGTCTACAGTATTATAGATCAGTCTATAGTCGGCACTATAGATCAGTCTATACTAAAGATCATTCTACAGTCTATTCTCTAGATCAGGCTATCGTCCGTACTATTGTACTATAGATTAGTCTACAGTCGGCACTATAGATCAGTTTACAATCTATACCATACATCATTCTACAGTTTGTTCTCTAGATCAGGCTATCGTCCGTACTATTGTATTATAGATCAGTCTACAATGGGCACTATAGATCAGTCTTCATTCGGCACTATAGATCA
The DNA here is from genome assembly GCF_015586225.1 of Lucilia sericata. NCBI lineage: Eukaryota > Metazoa > Arthropoda > Insecta > Diptera > Calliphoridae > Lucilia > Lucilia sericata. Next base: position 23,199 of record NW_023995492.1, on the reverse strand, counting down.
GTCTATAAACTATACTATAGATCAGTCTACAGTCTGTACTACAGATCAATCTACAGTCTGCACTTTTGATCTAGTTAGATCAAAAGTGCAGTCTGTACTATAGATCAGTATATAGTCTGTACTATTGTACTATAGATCAGTCTATAAACCTGATTATAGAATGTATATAGTCTGCACTATAGATCGGTCTACAATCTATACTATGGATCAATCTACAGTCTGTACTAGAGATCAGTATACAGTCTGCACTTTAGATCTATATATGTACATATGTCTGTACTATAGATCCTTATATAGTCTGAACTTTAGATCAGTCTATAGTCCGTACTATTGTACTATAAATCTGTCAACATTCGCCACTATAGATCAGTATATAGTCTATACTATAGATCAGTCTACATTCTGTACTATATATCAGTATATAGTCGGAAATTTAGATCGGTCTAGAGTCTATACTGTGGATCAGTCTACAGTCTGCACTATAGATCAGTCTATAGTCTGCACTTTAGATCTATATCGTCGGTACTATTGTACTATAATATAGATCAATCTACAGTCGGTACTATAGATCAGTTTAGTTTAGTCTATACTATAGATCAGTCAGCATTATCGAGCAATCTAAAGTATGTACTATAGATCAGTCTATAGTCAGTGCTATATACATATAGATTGGTTCATATTGAATTATAAAGCTATTTATAGCCACTACTAGAGATCAATACTATAGATCAGTTTATGTCTGTACTAGGGTTCTATAAATCGACTTTCGAATAATCGAACAATCGACTTTTTGTCGAAAAAAGTCGAAAAGTCGAAGTCGTCTATTTTGTTCCAAAAAAGTCGATAACTCGACTATCATCTGTGAAAAAAGTCGAAAAGTCGACTTTGTTAATAAAAGTCGAAAAGTCGTAAAAAGTCGTAAAAAGTCGAAAAGTCGGAAAAAGTCGAAAAAAGTGGGAAAAAGTCGAAAAGTCAGAAAAAGTCGAAAACTCGAAAATTGTAGAAAAGAAGTCAAAAATAGTCGAAAATTTTGAAAAGGTTGAAAAAAAGTCAAAAACTTTTAAATAGTCGGAAAAACTCGAAAAAAGTAAAAAAAAAGTCGAAAAAAGTCGAAAGAAGACGAAAAAATCGAAAAGTCGGAAAAATTCGAAAAGTCGAAAAAAGTCGATAAAAGTCGAAAAAAGTCGAAAAGTCGCAAAAAGTCGAAAAGTCGAAAAAGTCGAAAAAAGTAGAAAAGTCGGAAAAAGTCGAAAAGTCGACTATTTATAAATACTTATAGTCGAAAAGTCTAATAGTCGACTTTTAATTAAATGAAAAACGTCGATAAGTCGAAAAGTCGACTTTTAACTAAATGAAAAAAGTCGACTTTTCGTTTCAACTATAGAACCCTAGTCTGTACTATAGATCAGTTTATAGTCTTAATTATAGATAAAGTCTGTAGATCAGTTTATAGTCGTGACATTAGATCAGTATATGGTTAGTACTATAGGTCTTCATATCAACCAGCACATAGTTTGCACTATTTAAATAAATTTCTAATAAAAATTTCCTCAAAGTAAGTATTATGCAAAGAGTAGGGCACTATATTTGAACTGAATTTGTAAATTGCATATTTAAATACACCAAAAGAATAATATAGAGATAAAAACCAAGACTTGTAACTTCATCACATCACCCAATAAAATGTTTTTTTTTTTTTTTTTGTTTTCTTCTTGATTTCTTTATCAATATATAAAACAAGTAAGAATCAAGAAAGAAATCATCATCGTTTTCTTCATAATCATCATTTATGTATGAATTTCAATGATTCCTCTTGAAAATGTTTTTGAATATTTGTGCCGCAAAAATCGCATGTGGCAGGCTGTACAACGAGAGGAGTTATTAGCACAATGTTTGATACCCTACGGTAACATCATAAAATTCTTAATAACTTTACCGAAGACACTATAGTGACTTTTTAGTCTCGTTTAGAAGTGTATTTTAATGTTAAGCGTTCTTCAGAAAAATATATCGTTTCTTGGAGGAAGCTTTTACGTAGAACAGATCTCCTGGACGTAAGTTTATAATAATAATAATATATGTAGGGTATTTTTAAGTCGTTTTGTTTGTTAAGCTTACTTGTGGAATATTTCTTAATTTGTTTAAGATTCCATCGTATGCCAACGATATGTGTTCATCTCTGATTAAATTCCATGTGAATTCTTTTGTAATAAAAGGAGAGAATAAATTTGAATAGTTATTAATGTCTAAATGGTTTCATATTGGATTTTTTCTTTTATTAATACACAATTTTCTTTATTAATTTCATATTAATTTGCAAAAAAGGAAAAACAATCGTATTACATTTAAACAAATTTGAGTTTTGAAAGAATTCTGTAAACGCAGAACATGTAAGTAAAAGAGGTAAAGGTGACCTCCAGTTTAAATTTACATGAAAAACTATATGAAGATTTTTCACTAAGATTTTTTTTTTTTAATTTCCTAAATTATTTTTTACTAACACTCAGATCTCATTAACTAAAACTGAACAAGAACTGAACTAGAACTGAACTAGAACTGAACTAGGACTGAACTAGAACTGAACTAGAACTGAACTAGAACTGAACTAGAACTGAACTAGAACTAAACTAGAACTAGAACTGAACTAGAACTGAACTAAAACTGAACAAGAACTGAACTAGAGCTGAACTAGAAATGAACTAGAAATGAACTAGAACTGAACTAAAACTGAACTAAAACTGAACTAGAACTGAACTAGAACTGAACTAGAACTGAACTAAAACTGAACTAAACTGAACTGAACTGAACTAGAACTGAACTAGAACTGAACTAGAACTGAACTAGAACTGAACTAGAACTGAACTAGAACTGAACTAGAACTGAACTAGAACTGAACTAGAACTGAACTAGACTGAACTAGAACTGAACTAGAACTGAACTAGAACTGAACTAGAACTGAACTAGAACTGAACTAGAAATGAACTAGAACTGAACTAGAACTGAACTAGAACTGAACTAGAACTGAACTAGAACTGAACTAGAACTGAACTAGAACTGAACTAGAACGAACTAGAACTGAACTAGAACTGAACTAGAGCTGAACTAGAAATGAACTAGAACTGAACTAAAACTGAACTAGAACTGAACTAAAACTGAACTAGAACTGAACTAGAACTGAACTAGAACTGAACTAGAACGAGAAAACTGAACTAGAACTGAACTAGAACTGAACTAGAACTGAACTAGAACTGAACTAGAACTGAACTAGAACTGAACTAGAACTGAACTAGAACTGAACTAGAACTGAACTAGAACTGAACTAGAACTGAACTAGAACTGAACTAGAACTGAACTAGAACTGAACTAGAACTGAACTAGAACTGAACTAGAACTGAACTAGAACTGAACTAGAACTGAACTAGAACTGAACTAGAACTGAACTAGAACTGAACTAGAACTGAACTAGAACTGAACTAGAACTGAACTAGAACTGAACTAGAACTGAACTAGAACTGAACTAGAACTGAACTAGAACTGAACTAGAAACTGAACTGAACGAAACTGAACTAGAACTGAACTAGAACTGAACTAGAACTGAACTAGAACTGAACTAGAACTGAACTAGAACTGAACTAGAACTGAACTAGAACTGAACTAAACTGAACTAGAACTGAACTAGAACTGAACTAGAACTGAACTAGAATGAACTAGAACTGAACTAGAACTGAACTAGAACTGAACTAGAACTGAACTAGAACTGAACTAGAACTGAACTAGAACTGAACTAGAACTGAACTAGAACTGAACTAGAACTGAACTAGAACTGAACTAGAACTGAACTAGAAGTGAACTAGAACTGAATTAGAACTGAACTAGAACTGAACTAGAACTGAACTAGAACTGAACTAGAACTGAACTAGAACTGAACTAGAACTGAACTAGAACTGAACTAGAACGAACTAGAACTGAACTAGAACTGAACTAGAACTGAACTAGAACTGAACTAGAACTGAACTAGAACTGAACTAGAACTGAACTAGACTGAACTAGAACTGAACTAGAACTGAACTAGAACTGAACTAGAACTGAACTAGAACTGAACTAGAACTGAACTAGAACTAACATTTCACTAAAAAGCACATTTTCACCAAAATTCAAATTTTTCACTTAAAATCACAATTTCACCCAAAAAATTTTTTTTTCAACAAAAATTTAATTTTTCACAAAAAAATTAGAATTTTCTAAAAAATTAAATTTTAACAAAAAACTGAACTAGAAATAAATTACTTTAAAATCAAATTTTTCACTAAAAATGCGAATTTTCATAAAAAAATCTATAAAAACCTAATTTTCATGAAAAATCTTATTTTTCACCAAATCATATTTTGCTGAAAAATTCAATTTTTCACATATAATCCGAATTTTCTCAAGAATCAAATTAAAAAAAAAAAAAAAATAGTTTAAAATCGATTGTTTCACAAAAATTGGAATATACAAAAATCGAATTACCGATTAAATTTTCATTTGTCGCTAATAAACCGATTTCACCAATAGTAATCGTATTGCCCGGCAGTTTCAATTCCTTACTTCGTTAGTTGGGATTTATAATTATAATGTTAAAATAACATTATATTTAAATATTTTTTTATTTGAAACAATTTAAATAAATGAGTATTTTAGATCAATTACTGCTTTAGCTCAACACTTCTACGACCGAGTTGTAAATTTTTGATTACAGGTCTTAATTATCTTTACTTTGGAATAATCATTAATACTTTGTAATGTCTATGAAACGATATGTTCCAAAATTTCTCCACCATTTTCAAAAAATAAACACAATTTTCAATTAAAATTTTAACGTGTATCACTTTTAAGTTTATTTCACCATCAACAACGAAAACAAATTTAAATCACAGTTTACTTCAAGAGCAAAGGAGCTGAGGCAGCAACATAGGGAGAAGCAACATAAGGAGATGCAACATAAGGAGAAGCAGCTACGACGGGAGCAGCAGCATAAGCGGCAGGGAAGGCGGCAGAGTGGGCAACCGAATGGGCATTGTAGCTAGAGGCATAGGGAGCTACGTAAGAAGCATGACCAACAACAGCGGCGGCAGGAGCTGTGTAAGCCAAGGGAGCGCTATAAGCCAAAGGAGCTACAACACCGGGTTTAGCGGCAGCAACAGCCAACAAAGCAAAGAAGCAGACAGCGATCTATTTAGAAAGGTAAGCGACAGCAGTTAGAAATATAAATCCTCTTGTAATTTTAAAATTATGTTTTAAATTAAAATATAAGTTTTAACTTACGAATTTGAACATGTTGATTTTGTTTGAGATTTGAGTAGTTTAGTTTAACGTTAAAATGTTAACTAGTTAATTTTAATATTTGAAGTGTTATTTATACTAAATTTAATTAATTGCATACAAGTTACCTACAACCTACAAACAGTCATTGGCTAAATATCTTTTTTTATTTTATGAACAAATATTTGGCTTGAAAATGATCAGCACACTCCGACACACACACACACAAATTGACCAACAGCACAGCGACCATCAAATAAAATAATTATAAATTCTGGACATGTCTCACACCGACTCAAACACTGACTGACTGCGGGCATAAAATAATATATAAAAAAAAAAAACATAAAAAGTAAAATAAAAATTATTTGAGTAAATATCTGTAAGTATTATAAGTTTGTCTCTTAAGCTATAGAAAGACACATTATGATGGGGATTTCTGGTCTAAACCTTAAAACAACCGACCACCAACCACCCCCACCTTAACAAAAACATTTACAAGTCTGTCCGTTTCTTGCCTTCGAAATATTTATGAAATTTATTATTATGCGTAATTTATTTTTATGACTTCTTAATCTACAACAACACAATATTCACATCCAACAACCTCAATGATTATTGTCATTTATGGTCGTTTACTATAGTTATGGACTCAATTTAGTATAAAAGTCTTAAATTTATGTGGTTTAAGTAACAAATTCAATTTGTACAATCATTAATCCACAAATCTAAACAAAATGTTCAAATTCGTAAGTATTAAGAAAAAAACCATCCAAAAAATTTGATAATAATATTAATTCCTTTTTATTTTGCTTTCCTTTTAGATCGCTGTCTGCTTCTTCGCTTTGTTGGCTGTTGCTGCCGCTAAACCAGGTTTGGTAGCTCCCTTAGCTTACTCTGCTCCCTTGACTTATGCCGCCGCTCCCGCTGTTGTTGGTCATGCTTCTTATGTAGCTCCTTATGCTTCCACCTACAATGCCCACCATATTGCTCACTCTGCTGCCTTCCCTGCCGCTTATGCTGCTGCTCCCGTTGTAGCTGCTCATTACGCCGCTGCTCCCGTTGTAAGCGCCGCTTATGCTGCTCCTCTTGCCACTCCTTTCGCCGGCCCTGTTTTGTTGAAGAAGTAAATTTGCTGAATTTTTGCAACATTTTTTAGACTAAAATAAAAAGTTTTAAAAAAATCCGATCCAAATTGTGTTTGATTTATCCAATTTATAGCAAAAATTCTGATTTTTTAAGGAAATAATGTTTTATCAAAGTGTTATTCTAATTTGTAACTACATATAGAACCTAGCTACCTTAAAACAAACAGAAGAATAACTGTATAAAATCTGAACTCGATCCGAAGAAGAACGGAAATAGAACTGAACTAGAACTGAACTAGAATTGAACTAGAACTGAACTAGAACTGAACTAGAACTGAACTAGAATTGAACTAGAACTGAACTAGAATTGAACTAGAACTGAACTAGAACTGAACTAGAACTGAACTAGAACTGAACTAGAACTGAACTAGAACTGAACTAGAACTGAACTAGAACTGAACTAGAACTGAACTAGAACTGAACTAGAACTGAACTAGAACTGAACTAGAACTGAACTAAAACTGAACTAGAACTGAACTAGAACTGACTAGAACTGAACTAGAACTGAACTAGAACTAGAACTGAACTAGAACTGAACTAGAACTGAACTAGAACTGAACTAGAACTGAACTAGAACTGAACTAGAAACTGAACTAGAACTGAAACTAGAACTGAACTAGAACTGAACTAGAACTGAACTAGAACTGAACTAGAACTGAACTAGAACTGAACTAGAACTGAACTAGAACTGAACTAGACTGAACTAGAACTGAACTAGAACTGAACTAGAACTGAACTAGAACTGAACTAGAACTGAACTAGAACTGAACTAGAACTGAACTAGAACTGAACTAGAACTGAACTAGAATTGAACTAGAACTGAACTAGAACTGAACTAGAACTGAACTAGAACTGAACTAGAACTGAACTAGAACTGAACTAGAACTGAACTAGAACTGAACTAGAACTGAACTAGAACTGAACTAGAACTGAAGTAGAACTGAACTAGAACTGAACTAGAACTGAACTAGAACTGAACTAGAACTGAACTAGAACTGAACTAGAACTGAACTAGAACTGAACTAGAACTGAACTAGAACTGAACTAGAACTGAACTAGAAACTGAACTAGAACTGAACTAGAACTGAACTAGAACTGAACTAGAACTGAACTAGAACTGAACTAGAAACTGAACTAGAAACTGAACTAGAACTGAACTAGAACTGAACCAGAACTGAACTAGAACTGAACTAGACTGAACTAGAACTGAACCAGGAACTGAACTACAACTGAACTACAACTGAACTAGAACTGAACTAGAACTGAACTAGAACTGAACTAGAACTGAACTAGAACTGAACTAGAACTGAACTAGAACTGAACTAGAACTGAACTAGAACTGAACTAGAACTGAACTAGAACTGAACTAGAACTGAACTAGAACTGAACCAGAACTGAACTAGAACTAAACTAGAACTGAACTAGAACTGAACTAGAACTGAACTAGAACTGAACCAGAACTGAACTACATCTGAACTAGAACTGAACTAGAACTGAACTAAGACTGAACTACAACTGAACTAGAACTGAACCAGAACTGAACTAGAACTGAACTAGAACTGAACTAGAACTGAACTAAAACTAACTAAGAACTGAACCAGAGCTGAACAAAAACTGAACTAGAATTCTATTCGATCGTTCATTTGTTGTTGTAAATCGTATACTTATGTTTCCCGGAATTAACAAAATTAAGAACACAGTAATTTAAATTTTCAAAAAGTTCCCAAAAAGTAAAAAAAAAAAACAAACAAAATTTCGATTTAGGGTAACATTTATTCAAATCCAAATTCACTGATCTATTTCTTCAAGAAAAGAGGAACGGCGGCTACAGGGGCAGCATGTACTACTGGAGCAGCAGCATAAGCGGCAGGGAAAGCAGCAGAGTGGGCAATATGGTGGGCATTGTAGGTGGAAGCATAAGGAGCTACGTAAGAAGCATGACCAACAACAGCGGGAGCAGCGGCATAAGTCAAAGGAGCAGAGTAAGCCAAAGGAGCGGTGTAAGCAGCGGCAACGGGAGCAGTGTAAGCCAAAGGAGCTACGACACCGGGCTTAGCAGCAGCTACAGCCAACAAAGCGAAGAAGCAGACAGCGATCTTTAGAAAAATAAATTAAATAATTTTAAAATGTTTGTTTATAAATTTTAGGTTTTTTCAACTTACGAATTTGAACATTTTGTTTGAGTTTAGAGTTGAGTGGACAAATAAAATTTGATAACTTTTGTTGACAACACAGGCTCTTTTATAGCAATAGGAAAGCACATAGGGTCACTACTCGTAATGAATATTAAATATTGAAACCGTTAAATTTACTTTAAATAAATAATGCAAGGTCAGGGTTAACACCAATAAAACATTTATAAATTAAACACCTTCAAAAATCAACAAACATTATAAACAAATATAGAAATAATTATTAAACACTTTGTTCGGTTTTTTCCAAACATATTTTTGAAGTACATACATACAATAATCTTGTAAATTTTAACATGCATTAAAAAGCGTAGCGCACTTAACTGTTTAAATTAAACATGTCTGGAATTTATAATTTTTAACTTTATTTATTTCAAACAATATTTTTAGGGGAATTTTTGTTTTAATCTTAAACATAGTAGTTTTGTGTGTAACCCCAAAAGAACTATTTAAACCTTAACACCTTCGAATCAAATTGTATTCAATTCAGTTTTTCAACGAATTAACTCAAACCACTCAAACCTAATCAAAATGTTCAAATTCGTAAGTTGTATATTTTATGCAGATTTTTAAAAAGTCCTTTTTATTAACAAAAGTAATTTCTAATATTTTTAGATCGCTGTCTGCTTCTTCGCTTTGTTCGCTGTTGCCGCCGCTAAACCCGGTGTTGTAGCTCCTTTGGCTTACACTGCTCCTTTGGCTTACTCTGCTCCCTTGGCCTACTCTGCTCCTTTGACTTATGCCGCTGCTCCCGCCGTTGTTGGTCATGCTTCTTATGTTGCTCCTTATGCCTCCACCTACAATGCCCACCATATTGCTCACTCTGCTGCCTTTCCTGCCGCTTATGCCGCTGCTCCAGTAGTACATGCCGCCCCTGTTGCCGCCGCACCTCTTTTTTTGAAGAAATAGATCAGAGAAATGGATTTGAATAAAGAGTAAATGAAAACTGAAAATAGCAATTGGCTTTTTATTTAACATTCGAGGAACTTAACTAGAACTTAACCACAATTGAACTAGATCTGAACTAGATCTGAACTAGAACTGAACTAGAACTGAACTAGAACTGAACTAGAACTGAACTAGAACTGAACTAGAACAGAACTAGAACTGAACTAGAACTGAACTAGAACTGAACTAGAACTGAACTAGAACTGAACTAGAACTGAACTAGAACTGAACTAGAACTGAACTAGAACTGAACTAGAACTGAACTAGAACTGAACTAGAACTGAACTAGAACTGAACTAGAACTGAACTAGAACTGAACTAGAACTGAACTAGAACTGAACTAGAACTGAATAGAACTGAACTAGAACTGAACTAGAACTGAACTAGAACTGAACTAGAACTGAACTAGAACTGAACTAGAACTGAACTAGAACTGAACTAGAACTGAACTAGAACAGAACTAGAACAGAACTATAACAGAACTAGAACAGAACTAGAACAGAACTAGAACAGAACTAGAACAGAACTAGAACAGAACTAGAACAGAACTAGAAGAGAACTAGAACAGAACTAGAACAGAACTAGAACAGAACCAGAACTGAATTAGAACAGAACAGAACTAGAACAGAACTAGAACAGAACTAGAACAGAACTAGAACAGAACTAGAACTAGAACAGAACTAGAACAGAACAGAACAGAACTAGAACAGAACTAGAACAGAACTAGAACAGAACTAGAACTGAACTAGAACAGAACCAGAACAGAACTAGAACAGAACTAGAACAGAACTAGAACAGAACTAGAACAGAACTAGAACAGAACTAGAACAGAACTAGAACAGAACTAGAACAGAACTAGAACAGAACTAGAACAGAACTAGAACAGAACTAGAACAGAACTAGAACAGAACTAGAACAGAACTAGAACAGAACTAGAACAGAACTAGGACAGAACTAGAACAGAACTAAAACAGAACTAGAACAGAACTAGAACAGAACTAGAACAGAACTAGAACAGAACTAGAACAGAACTAGAACAGAACTAGAACAGAACTAGAACAGAACTGGAACAGAACTAGAACAGAACTAGAACAGAACTAGAACAGAACTAGAACTGAACTAGAACTGAACTAGAACTGAACTAGAACTGGACTAGAACTGAACTAGAACTGAACTAGAACTGAACTAGAACTGAACTAGAACTGAACTAGAACTGAACTAGAACTGAACTAGAACTGAACTAGAACTGAACTAGAACTGAACTAGAACTGAACTAGAACTGAACTAGAACTGAACTAGAACTGAACTAGAACTGAACTAGAACTGAACTAGAACTGAACTAGAACTGAACTAGAACTGAACTAGAACTGAACTAGAACTGAACTAGAACTGAACTAGAACTGAACTAGATCTAAACTAGAACTGAACTAGAGATGAACTAGAACTGAACTAGAACTGAACTACAACTGAACTAGAACTGAACTAGAACTGAACTAGAATTGAACTAGAACTGAACTAGAACTGAACTAGAACTGAACTAGAACTGAACTAGAACTGAACTAGAACTGAACTAGAAATGAACTAGAACTGAACTAGAACTGAACTAGAACTGAACTAGAACTGAACTACAACTGAACTACAACTGAACTACAACTGAACTACAACTGAACTAGAACTGAACTACAACTGAACTACAACTAAACTACAACTGAACTAGAACTGAACTAGAGCTGAACTAGAATTGAACTAGAACTGAACTAGAACTGAACTTTAAATGAAGTAGAAGTGAGCTAGAACTAAAGCTGACTAAATAGGAAACCATAACTAGAACGGAACTGAAGCTAAGCTAAACCTGAAGTAGAACTGAACAAGAACTGACTAAAATATGAAAGTTATTACAAAACATGAAATAGTGCATCTAATTCGTTAGTTTTTTACCAAAAATAAGAATGCAGAAAAATTTTGTAATTTTATTTTGTGTGTACATTTAAAATGTTGACCAAGTTAAGTTGTCTTTGTTTATCAACACCAAATTTGTTATTATTTATTGACACTCGATTTATTTACACAAAAAATGCACACTGCATATTAACTAATTGAGTGAGTGGCCACAAAATGTTGAGTATTATGCAGTTGTCATAACAGAGATTCTTAAACGAAATTGTTAATTATTAAAAGATAGACATTTAAACAATTAAAGAAAGTGTTTAAGAACAGTTTAAGAAAACATATCGATTTTTATAAGATCTTTCAACAAAAATTAGGGAACCTCTGCCACCATTATTGATTGAATGTCGCATTTCAACAAGTCATTTATTGGTTTGTTTAGTTAGTATGTCACTCAATTACCTTCCTCAATGTGCATATTTTGTATTATTTTTGCAAAATTTTAGTTTGTAAAAAATGTGAAGAATTTTAACATTGACCCATTTGTTATTATTGCCATGATTTTTATAGAATTATTATTTCAATTATGACAAAATAGAATAAAATCTAAAGTGTTAAATAAATACCAACCTCAATAAGATTTGCTTTAAAATCAATGCAGGAAAAATTATTTATTATCAAAATTTTTTAAATTTTCTAGATCGAAAGGCCAAAAAACTTAAGAAAAAAAAAACAAAACGCAAAAGCTATTTTTTAAACTTTTGCTAATGCGTAAATTGCAGGCCTTAAGAAAAGACCACAAATATTAATATATCAGTAACTTACTTATGCCAAACACGTCTTTCATTTTATGATAATTTGTTTTTTTTTAATTCTTTTAATCCATTTAATCAAAACAGCAGCAGCTACCTTTAAGCAGTAGTATTTACCTTTTTACTACTTAAATTTTCAATGTATTAATTAACCATGACCTTGTGCATTTACTTAAGTGTAGTAAAATTAAATGTAATTTTAACCAAAAATACTTATAAAATCAAATCGATAATACAGCCATTGAATGAATGAGTAAGTGAGGGAGAGTGTAAAACCTATAGTAGATTTTTAAAATTCTAGACAAGTGGATTTTTACTACGGTCATTCATACCGGTAGGCGGTTTACAATCTAATAAATGCAATGTTATTTATAGGGTTAAACGTGCCAATAGAATGAATCATTATCAATAAGTAAGTTATAATGCAATAATTATAATTTTTTATGAAAATATATAATAAAGGAAACCGTTGCAAATACGTAAGTAAATTTATAATCTGATAACCGTCAGGAAATTAGAAACAAACTATAATTGAACTATACCTGAACTAGAAGTAAACTGGAACTGAACTAGAAGTGAACTAGAACTTAACTAGAAGGTAACTAGAACTTAACTACTACTGAACTAGAACCAGAATAGAACCAAAACAGAAGCAGAACTAGAGCCGAACTGGAAAAGAACTAGAACAGAACTAGAACAGAACTAGAACAGAACTAGAACAGAACTAGAACAGAACTAGAACTAGAACAGAACTAGAACAGAACTAGAACAGAACTAGAACAGAACTAGAAGAGAACTAGAACAGAACTAGAACAGAACTAGAACAGAACTAGAACAGAACTAGAACAGAACTAGAACAGAACTAGAACAGAACCAGAACTGAATTAGAACAGAACTAGAACAGAACTAGAACAGAACTAGAACAGAACTAGAACAGAACTAGAACAGAACTAGAACAGAACTAGAACAGAACTAGAACAGAACTAGAACAGAACTAGAACAGAACTAGAACAGAACTAGAACAGAACTAGAACAGAACTAGAACAGAACTAGAACAGAACTAGAACAGAACTAGAACAGAACTAGAACAGAACTAGAACAGAACTAGAACAGAACTAGAACAGAACTATAACAGAACTATAACAGAACTATAACAGAACTAGAACAGAACTAGAACAGAACTAGAACAGAACTAGAACAGAACTAGAACAGAACTAGAACAGAACTAGAACAGAACTAGAACAGAACTAGAACAGAACTAGAACAGAACTAGAACAGAACTAGAACAGAACTAGAACAGAACTAGAACAGAACTAGAACAGAACTAGAACAGAACTAGAACAGAACTAGAACAGAACTAGAACAGAACTAGAACAGAACTAGAACAGAACTAGAACAGAACTAGAACAGAACTAGAACAGAACTAGAACAGAACTAGAACAGAACTAGAACAGAACTAGAACAGAACTAGAACAGAACTAGAACAGAACTAGAACAGAACTAGAACAGAACTAGAACAGAACTAGAACAGAACTAGAACAGAACTAGAACAGAACTAGAACAGAACTAGAACAGAACTAGAACAGAACTAGAACAGAACTAGAACAGAACTAGAACAGAACTAGAACAGAACTAGAACAGAACTAGAACAGAACTAGAACAGAACTAGAACAGAACTATAACAGAACTAGAACAGAACTAGAACAGAACTAGAAGAGAACTAGAAGAGAACTAGAACAGAACTAGAACAGAAACTAGAACAGAACTAGAACAGAACTAGAACAGAACTAGAAACAGAACTAGAACAGAACTAGAACAGAACTAGAACAGAACTAGAACAGAACTAGAACAGAACTAGAACAGAACTAGAACAGAACTAGAACAGAACTAGAACAGAACTAGACAGAACTAGAACAGAACTAGAACAGAACTAGAACAGAACTAGAACCGAACTAGAACAGACTAGACAGAACTAGAACAGAACTAGAACAGAACTAGAACAGAACTAGAACAGAACTCAGAACATGAACTTAGAACAGAACTAGAACAGAAACGAACTAGAACATCACTAGAACAGAACTAGGAACAAGAACTAGAACAGAAACTAGAACAGAACTAGAACAGAACTAGAACAGAACTAGAACAGAACTTAGAACAGAACTAGAACAGCAACTAGAACAGGAACTAGAACAGAACTAGAACAGAACTAGGAACAGAACTAGAACAGAACTAGAACAGAACTCTACCGACAGAACTAGAACAGAACTAGAACAGAACTAGAACAGAACTAGAACAGAACCTGAACTAGAACTAGAACAGAACTAGAACAGAACTAGAACAGAACTAGACCGAACTAGAACAGAAAGAACAGAACTAGAACCGACTAGAACAGAACTAGAACCAGAACTAGAACGAACTAGACAGAACTAGAACAGAACTAGAACAGAACTAGAACAGAACTAGAACAGAACTAGAATCAGAACTAGCACAGAACTGAACAGAACTAGAACAGAACTAGAAACTAGAACAGAACTAGAACAGAACTAGAACAGAACTAGAACCGAACTAGAACAGAACTAGACCAGAACTAGAACAGAACTAGAACAGAACTAGAACAGAACTAGAACGAACTAGAACCGAACTAGAACACAGAACTAGAACAGAACTAGAACAGAACTAGCAACAGAACTAGAACAGAAACTCGAACAGAATAGAACAGAACTAGAACAGAACTAGAACAGAACTAGAAACTAGAAAACTAGTACAGAAAACTAGTACAGAACTACAGAACTAGAAACTAGAACCGAAACTAGAACTGAACTAGAACAGAACTAGAACAGAACTAGAACAGAACTAGAACAGAACTAGAAACTAGAACAGAACTAGAACAGAACTAGAACAGAACTAGAACAGAACTAGAACAGAACTAGAACAGAAATAGAACAAAACTAGAGCAGAACTAGAACAGAACTTGAACCAGTTAGTATTAAACTATAGGCCTTTTATTTCCGATTTTTTTAGTGAAATGCTGATATAGCGTACTACCCTAATTCATATAACTATCGTTTACATGAATTTTGAATTTCATAACTAAAAACTTTGTTTATCAAACCAAACAAACAAAAAAGCCAAACTATTGCATCAAACAAGATAATTAAAAAACTTCACCTGCCTTAATAAAAAAAAAACAAAAATCATTTCTATTACGTTTATCAACTACCTTGGACAAAGTTAAATTACAGCTATGAATACATATGAAATCTGCTAAAATAATACATTTGAAAACTTTTTATGGTTTTTTTAAAACAAAATACATATTAACGGAAATGTAAAGTTTTATTGATTAAGATTAAATAGAAAGTTTTGTTTAATTCAAATAATCAAACAACTTCACTTCCTGTTATAAGATTACAAGGTTTCTTTTGGAAAACTTTTTCAGAAATTAATTTAGTGAAACATCCCTTAAATTAAAATGATATTATTTAAGTGGGTGGGGAATAAGTCTAAAAGTAATTAATTCAAAAGTTTGAAAATATTTACATGTAAAGTTTTAGAATGAATTTACAATTTAAGCAAAATACTAGAATTCAACTATAACGTTAAGCAAATAATAAGAAAATAGAAACTGACGCTGAAATAGTCCTGGTTTTTGGAGGTAATAGAACGTTTTCCTGATTCATTGATTTCTATACATTGAAGTCCGCATTATCCAAGAAACCCTGTTTTTTTGTTAAAAACAGTTTTGTTTATCTTTCTATATCATGAAATTTTAATTAATGAACTTTTAAAGACGTGACATGTTTGAAATAATAACGCTTAAGACAACAACTTGCCCAACTTATGTTTGGGTATAAAAGGCCTGATCTTTGAAACCCACGATAACAATTACAGATTGTACATCTAAACACAAAACTTAACAAAATGTTCAACTTCGTAAGTTTTCACACAAATAAAATTTCGATGGAAAGAAAACTAAATATTATTTATTTCTATTTTCAGATCGCCGTCTGCTTCTTCGCTTTGTTGGCTGTTGCCGCTGCTAAACCCGGTGTTGTTGCTCCCTTGGCTTACACTGCTCCCTTGGCTTACTCTGCCTCCTTTGGCTTATGCCGCTGCTCCCGCTGTTGTTGGCCATGCTTCTTACGTAGCTCCTTACGCCTCCACATACAACGCCCACACTGTTGCCCACTCTGCTGCCTTCCCAGCCGCTTATGCTGCCGCTCCAGTGTACGTGCCGCTTATGCTGCCACCCCCGTTGTACACGCCGCCCCTGTTGCCGCTCCTCTTTTGTTGAAGAAATAGATTAATGAATTGAAAGGATTTGAATCAATAAAGAATTTTTAACGAAGTGAAAAATAGTAAAAGTGCTTTATAATTTTTGAACAGATCTGGAAACCAGAACCAAAATTAACTGGAAATGAACTAGACCTAGAACTGAACCAGGAACTGAACTAGAACTGGACTAGAAACTGAACTAACGAACTAGACTGAACTAGAACTGACTGAACTGAATAGAACGGAACTAGAACTGAACTAGAACTGAACTCGAACTGAACTAGACTGAACTAGAACTGAACTAGAACTGAAACTAGAACTGAACTAGAACTGAACTAGACTGAAGCTAGAAACTGAACTAGAACTGAATAGACTGAACTAGAACTGAACTAGAACTGAACTAGAACTGAACTAGAACTGAACTAGAACTACTGAACTAGAACTAGAACTGAACTAGAACTGAACTAGAACTGAACTAGAAACTGAACTGAACTGACTAGAACTGAACTAGAACTGAACTAGAACTGAACTAGAACTGAACTAGAACTGAACTAGAACTGAACTAGAAACTGAACTAGAATGACTAGAACTGAACTAGAACTGAACTAGAACTGACTAGAACTGAAACTGAACTAGCACTGGAACTAGAACTGAACTAGAACTGAAAACTAAAGAACTGAACTAGAACTGAACTAGAACTGAACTAGAACTGAACTAGAACTGAACTAGAACTGAACTAGAACTGAACTAGAACTGAACTAGAACTGAACTAAGAACTGGAACTAGAAACTGAACTAGAACCGAACTAGAACCGAACTAGAACCGAAACTAGAAACTGAACTTAGACCTGAACTAGAACTTAACTAGAACTGAACTAGAACTGAACTAGAACTAACTAGAACTGAACTAGACTGAACTAGAATGAACTAGACTAACTAGAACTGAACTAGAACTGAACTAGAAATGAACTAGAACTGAACTAGAACTGAACTAGAACTGAACTAGAACTGAACTAGAACTGAACTAGAACTGAACTAGAACTGAACTAGAAATGAACTAGAACTGAACTAGAACTAAACTAGAACTGAACTAGAACTGAACTAGAACTGAACTAGAACTGAACTGGAACTGAACTAGAACTGAACTAGAACTGAACAAGAACTGAACAAGAACTGAACTAGAACTGAACTAGAACTGAACTAGAACTGAACTGTTGAAGTCAGCATTAAATGAAATTTCCTTTACTTTATTTTAACTCATTAAAGTAAAATAAATAAAAGAAGCCACAAGTTTTGCCAATATTTAACATATTCAGAGGGATGTATGTGAATATTTGTGTGTAAAATCAATACATTCTCACACACATCTTTTCAAACATACAATTATGATGAGTGAGTGAGTTTATGTGGTTGTCTGTAGATACATTTTTCAAATTTAAACGAGAAAGTTTAAAGGCCAAGTGCTCGTGAGTGTTAATGTGGTTTTGTAGGTGGAAAATCGTTTACACTAGCATCGAATGTAAAAATTAAAGACTTTGAAAGTAGATACCATTTGATTCTCGGAATAATGATATTAGGACATGTAAATCAGAAAAGGCCGAATATTATCAACAAAGCTAAAATGTCATATTTAAATCTAGCCAGCTTTAAGGGCAGTGTAACACTTTCTCTAGCGGTAGTATATAAAATTGTAACAACATCAGCAAATTAAACTTAAATTATCAACACTTTGAACAAAAAAAACAAAAAATCTGAAAAAACTGTATGTGTGTGTATTAGTAACATAAAAACAAGTAGCTCAATAAAAGCCAAACAACATCCTACAGTCTACAACTTTCCCTTTATACTCAAACCCTTAAACATCGTACAATTGCCCACCTCTTTCCCATGAAACACAAAAAATAGCTGTGAAAAGAAAAGTTCTACCAAATACCAGACCTGGGATAAATGCATTAAATGTGTTAATGCATTAACAATTTTTTCTACATTAAAAAAAATTAATGTTAATGCAAGTTTATTGCATTAACATTAACATGGGTACATTTAATGCATTAAATTTGCATTAACATTAAATATTTTTAAATTTAATGCATTAATTTTACATTAACATTAAATATTTGTGAAATTAATGCATTAATTTTGCATTAACATTAAATATTTTTGAATTTAATGCATTAATTTTCCATTAACATTAAATAATAAATAATAAAATTAATGCATTAATTTTCCATTAACATTAATGTATAAAATAATTTATAAAAATAAGAATACAGCGCTAAAGACCTCGGTCTAACAAAATTCAAGTAAAATTGAATGTGTTAAAGTCCTTTCTAATAAGTCCTATACTCGATAATACATATTAGAAGAATAGTATCACTTCCCAGATATTCCATTTTTAGTTTATTTTGTTAAGTTCTTTCTAATAAGTCCTATACTCGATAATATATATTAGAAGAATAATATCACTTCCCAGATATTCCTTTTTTAGTTTATTTTGTCTGTGGAATCTTATATAAATATCATATTTAAACATACAAGTTTGAATGGAATATAGGAGTTATTAGAAAGGACTTTAACCTATTTAATTTTAGTTGTTTAGTTAGATCGAGGTCTTTTGAGCTGTATTTTTATTTATGTTTATCAATTTTTAATATATTAATGTTAATGGAATATTAATGCATTAATTTTATTGCTATTTAATGTTAATGTAAAATTAATGCACTAAATTTCAGATATATTTAATGTTAATGCAAAATTAATGCATTAATTTGAAAAATATTTAATGTAATGTAAAATTAATGCATTAAATTCAAAAATATTTAATGTTAATGGAAATTTAATGCATTAAATTTTAAAAATTTAATGTTTAATGCAATATTTTTTACATTAAATTAATTTTTTTTTAATTTAATGTTAATGCAAAATAATGGAAATCGCCCAGGTCTGCCAAATACTCGCTACATGTGGAAGGGATGATAAATTAAGAGGCCTTAAATTAACATTGACTTTAACACCTGATGTCTGATTCCTGGGCATGAATTTACGAGAGAGAATGTGTTTGCATGGAATGTGCGAATATTTTGTGGGGATAAATAAAGGACTTACAAACACACATATCTGGTATGATATGTACGTCTGTAAATTTATATGAGGCATGGATAAATCTAAAATATATAATAAATACGTTTTGGTTCTTGGGTTTCGGCTTTAAATGCAAACAGACCAAATAAAATGTGTATAAAACATTCGTAAAGATTTAAAAATTTAAGAATTTTGGAAAAATCAGTTCTAGTTCAGTTCTAGTTCAGTTCTAGTTCAGTTCTAGTTCAGTTCTAGTTCAGTTCTAGTTCAGTTCTAGTTCAGTTCTAGTTCAGTTCTAGTTCAGTTCTAGTTCAGTTCTAGTTCATTTCTAGTTCAGTTCTAGTTCAGTTCTAGTTCAGTTCTAGTTCAGTTTAGTTCAGTTCTAGTTCAGTTCTAGTTCAGTTCTAGTTCAGTTCTAGTTCAGTTCTAGTTCAGTTCTAGTTCAGTTTAGTTCAGTTCTAGTTCAGTTCTAGTTCAGTTCTAGTTCAGTTCTAGTTCAGTTCTAGTTCAGTTCTAGTTCAGTTCTAGTTCAGTTCTAGTTCGTTCAGTTCTAGTTCAGTTCTAGTTCAGTTCTAGTTCAGTTCTAGTTCAGTTCTAGTTCAGTTCTAGTTCAGTTCTAGTTCAGTTCTAGTTCAGTTCTAGTTCAGTTCTAGTTCAGTTCTAGTTCAGTTCTAGTCAGTTCTAGTTCAGTTCTAGTTCAGTTCTAGTTTAGTTCTAGTTCAGTTCTAGTTCAGTTCTAGTTCAGTTCTAGTTCAGTTCTAGTTCAGTTCTAGTTCAGTTCTAGTTCAGTTCTAGTTCAGTTCTAGTTCAGTTCTAGTTCAGTTCTAGTTCAGTTCTAGTTCAGTTCTAGTCAGTTAGTTCAGTTCTAGTTCAGTTCTAGTTCAGTTCTAGTTCAGTTCTAGTCAGTTCTAGTTCAGTTCTAGTTCAGTTCTAGTTCAGTTCTAGTTCAGTTCTAGTTCAGTTCTAGTTCAGTTCTAGTTCAGTTCTAGTTCAGTTCTAGTTCAGTTCTAGTTCAGTTCTAGTTCAGTTCTAGTTCAGTTCTAGTTCAGTTCTAGTTCAGTTCTAGTTCAGTTCTAGTTCAGTTCTAGTTCAGTTCTAGTTCAGTTCTAGTTCAGTTCTAGTTCAGTTCTAGTTCAGTTCTAGTTCAGTTTAGTTCAGTTCTAGTTCAGTTCTAGTTCAGTTCTAGTTCAGTTCTAGTAGTTCTAGTTCAGTTCTAGTTCAGTTCTAGTTCAGTTCTAGTTCAGTTCTAGTTCAGTTCTAGTTCAGTTCTAGTTCAGTTCTAGTTCAGTTCTAGTTCAGTTCTAGTTCAGTTCTAGTTTAGTTCTAGTTCAGTTCTAGTTCAGTTCTAGTTCAGTTCTAGTTCAGTTCTAGTTCAGTTCTAGTTCAGTTCTAGTTCAGTTCTAGTTCAGTTCTAGTTCAGTTCTAGTTCAGTTCTAGTTCAGTTCTAGTTCAGTTCTAGTTCAGTTCTAGTTCAGTTCTAGTTCAGTTCTAGTTCAGTTCTAGTTCAGTTCTAGTTCAGTTCTAGTTCAGTTCTAGTTCAGTTCTAGTTCAGTTCTAGTTCAGTTCTAGTTCAGTTCTAGTTCAGTTCTAGTTCAGTTCTAGTTCAGTTCTAGTTCAGTTCTAGTTCAGTTCTAGTTCAGTTCTAGTTCAGTTCTAGTTCAGTTCTAGTTCAGTTCTAGTTCAGTTCTAGTTCAGTTCTAGTTCAGTTCTAGTTCAGTTCTAGTTCAGTTCTAGTTCAGTTCTAGTTCAGTTCTAGTTCAGTTCTAGTTCAGTTCTAGTTCAGTTCTAGTTCAGTTCTAGTTCAGTTCTAGTTCTAGTTCAGTTCTAGTTTCTAGTTCAGTTCTAGTTCAGTTCTAGTTCAGTTCTAGTTCAGTTCTAGTTCAGTTCTAGTTCAGTTCTAGTTCAGTTCTAGTTCAGTTCTAGTTCAGTTCTAGTTCAGTTCTAGTTCAGTTCTAGTTCAGTTCTAGTTCAGTTTAAGTTCAGTTCTAGTTCAGTTCTAGTTCAGTTCTAGTTCAGTTCTAGTTCGTTCTAGTTCAGTTCTAGTTTCAGTTTAGTTCAGTTCTAGTTCAGTTCTAGTTCAGTTCTAGTTCAGTTCTAGTCAGTTCGTAGTTCAGTTCTAGTTCAGTTCTAGTTCAGTTCGGGCTCTTTTCTGGTTCAGTTCTAATTCAGTCTTAGTTCAGTTCTAGTTCAGTTCTTAGTTCAGTTCTAGTTCTAGTCAGTTCTAGTTCAGTTCTAGTTCAGTTCTAGTTCAGTTCTAGTTCAGTTCTAGTTCAGTTCTAGTTCAGTTCTAGTTCAGTTCTAGTTCAGTTCTAGTTCAGTTCTAGTTCAGTTCTAGTTAAGTTCTAGTTCAGTTCGGGCTCTTTTTCTGGTTTCTGTTTTGGTTCCAGACCTTTCGGCCTATATAGAACTATTAAAACACTTTTTTAAATATTTTTCACTTCGTCATCAATTCTTTATTGATTCAATCCTTTTCAATCACTAATCTATGTCTTCAACAAAAGAGGAGCGGCAACAGGGGCGGCGTCTGTACAACAGGAGGGCGGCATAAGCGGCACGTACAACTGGAGCAGCAACAGGGGCAGCAGCTACAACTGGAGCAGCAGCATAAGCGGCAGGGAAGGCAGCAGACGTGAGCAACAGTGTGGGCGTTGTAGGTGGAGGCATAGGGAGCTACATAAGCAGCATGACCAACAACAGCGGGAGCAGCAGCATAAGCCAAAGGAGCGGTGTAAGCCAAAGGAGCAACAAGACCGGGTTTAGCAGCGGCAACAGCCAACAAAGCGAAGAAGCAGACAGCGATCTGAGAAGAAAATCTAATATTTAGTTTATTTCGTAATAAAAATTAGAATCTTTAAAAACTTACGAATTTGAACATTTTGTTAAGTTTGTGTTGTTTGTTTAGTTGTACAATCAGTAATTGTTATCTTTACTGGCAGACTGCAGGTCTTTTATAGCCAAAAAAACTGTTGACAACTTGTTGTCTTAAGCATTTTTATTTCAATCATGTCACGTCTTTAAGAGACCATGAATTAAAATTAGATGATTAGAGAAAGGAATACTAAATTTTAATATTTCATTTGCAGTTTAATACAAATATAAATGTGTGTTGTTTTATATTTTTAATAAATATGCACTACTTTATAATCGTTTTAAATGCAATTCAAATTCATTTTCATATGAAATATAAGTATTAACAAATACTTATTTCCTTAAACGTAATAAGAATCTATTGATTTTTTATTTTATATTATCGATGGTAGTATTAGTATAATTAAAACAGTCTGATCTAATTATGCGATATATTAACTTATAATTTTAAGTTCTTCGTCATTAACACTGAAGCTAAGTACATATACTGATTCGATAGTAAGAAGATAGGTAACGACAGATCAAAAGTATCCATTTAAATTGAAGAGGAAGGTGCTATAAACATTTTATCGTAAAGATATAATTCTTTAAGATTCTCTAATCAAGGTTTCTTAGGGATAAAGTATTCCAGTGCTTCACTATCCTCACCATACATATGCACTACATTCATCACATTCTAATCGATCCC
>NW_023995491.1:97500-113352 GCF_015586225.1 Lucilia sericata | reverse complement strand
TTAAAAGTCGGGAACGAAAGATCTAATAGAAAATCTACTACTTTTTTAAAAACAGTTAAACTTTGCTTAAAATCGGTGATTAATGGGTTAATATTTAAGTTATACAACGAATGCTTCTATACCAATCTTTCTATATACTTACCGCTAAATTCTTTGCCACGGTATTATGACGCTTTATTCTAGTCTATTAACAAAAACCCCAAAAAGAACTGTGACAACAAAATCAACTAAAGAAAACAATAAGAAACTAATCATCGTCATCATAATCATCAGCAACATACAATTCAAACATATAGACGATAAATAAATAAAAAGTCATGTGTTTGCCAACCCAACGGTCATGAATTGGAAATAAAAAGTATTTTTTTTATATTTACCGAATTTTTTTGTTTATTTTTATTTAACGAAATTTATCATACTATCTTGACTGTGGCTCTCCTTTGCTTTCTTTTATTTGTTTAAAAATTATTTTTGTTATTGTATTTGTTGCTGCTGTTGAATTTTGTATTTTGTTTTATTAAATGCTGTACAACAAAAATAAAACGAACAAAATACTCTTGATAATTTCATTTCATTTTTAAGATTAATGAAATTCTCATAAACTGTTTTCAGTCGACGCGTAGCGCTACCAACGTAAAGATCGTGTAAGAGAGAGAGAAAAATACCAAAAAGTAACAATTATTTTTAAACGCGTCGCAGTTTAAATTTTTTATTTTCATTTATTAATAAATTTTAATAAACGGTTAGTAAAGAGTTGAAAATTACAATTATTAAAAAAGTGCAATATTAAAATTATTACATAAAAAAAGTGAACAAAAAAAATTAAAACAAAACACGTAATGTAGTTGAAATAAAAAATTAAAAAAAAAATATTTTTTAAATATTGAAAAAAAAAACTTAAGAAAAACTTTTTTAAAAAATAAAAAATTTTAAATAATTTTTTAATATTTTTTTTTTAACCAATAAGAACTTTAAATAAACTACAAAAATAAATATTTCTTATGTAACGTCTGTGAAAAAGAAAATTTTCATTTCAATTTTGTACCTTTTGAAAAACGTAACAATTGCTGCAGCAAATAATGCTGCTAGTTCTCAAAAATAGATGAATTAATAGATAATAAAAAACGTAACAGCCTAAACAAATTAGAAATAATTTCAATTTCTAGAAATCTGTAAAAAAGAAAAGCCAAAAAAATGTTTAGATAGATTTTCTTTTAGATTTTATTTTCTCCAATTTCATGTGTTTGTTTGTCTGTCGGTTGGTTGGTATGAGCTGGTGGGCGTTTGTATTAGTGTGTTTATTTTCTTTTTTTATTTATACTTTTCATTTTCTATTTTCCGTTTCTCGGTTTTGTTATGATTTTTCCTCCTTAGTTTTTAGCTTTTATATAATAGCTAAAGAAAAATCGATAATTTTCTTTTGCTTCGCCCTATTGTAACTTATTTCGCAGTTGAATTTTTTAATTATAGCAAATGTTGTTTTTATTTTGATTTAAAGTCTTTTTTATGCCCATTATGTATGCCATCCCTCAATTTTCCCACCCCTTTTAAGGCCAAGGTCAGCATTTGTTTACACTTGAAGAGTTAAAGTGTGGTATTTGTAACTGTTTATATTGTTGACATTTACATGACAGTCGATTACAATTATTAGTTATTTAAGAGCATTTATATAATCTATATTGTTGTTTATCTTTTCTAATTCACGTGACTAAAAAAAAAAATAGTGTAAATATTATTATTAATTTGTTTGTTAGATCTGTTTTGATATTTGTTTTTCATTTTAACACTAGTAAATTAAATATTTATCATATTTGCTTCTTATTGAGAAAATTTCATTATAAAATTATTATATTTGTTCAATATTTATTTTTATTACCAAAATATTCGCGGATGCCGGTTAAAATCTTTCTAAAACTTTTATTTCTTGAAATTTAGAAAAATTTTTATTAGACAAACTTTTATATAGGTAACTTTAATTTTTGTCAAACGTTTCTATAGAAAACTTTTCTGGCAACTTTTCTACCGACAATTTTTTGGTAAATTTTTCAATAGAAAACATTAAAGAACTTAAAAAAAATGGTGGAATACATTTTATTAGAGAAATGTTTTCCTATAGAACACTTTGGGACCAGTTTTTTTCCAAAAAAAAAAGCTTTTTGTCAAACTTTTTGCCAAAACTTTATTTCTATAGAAAACTTTTGACAAACTTTTCTGTAGAAAAATTTTTGGAAAATTTTTTTTGTTACCCACTTTTCCCTAGAAACTTTTTGGTTACCTTTTATATAGGAAACTTTATGTTGAACTTTTCTATAGAAAACTTTGTGGAAAACTTTTTGTTGAACTTTTCTATAGATTTTTTTTTACTTTTTCAATTATAAACTGTTTGACAAACTTTTCTGTAGAAAGCGTTTTGACTAACTTTTCTATAGACAGCTTTTTAACCAGATTTTCTAAAGAAATCTTCTGTTTAACTTTTAAATAGAAAACTTTTTAGCAACTTTTCTGTAGAAAACTTTTTAAGGAACTTTATATAGAAAACTTTTTGATGAACTTTTTCTAAAGAAAACTTTTTAAGGAACTTTTTATATAGAAAATCTTTTGGACGAACTTCTCTAAACAAAAAGAAAACTTTTAAAGGAACTTTTCTATAAACACATTTTTGATAAGCTTTTCTAAAGAAAACTTTTAAGGAACTTTTCTATTAGAAAACTTTTTGACGAACTTCTCTAAAAAAGACTTTTTGAGGGACTTTCCTGTAGAAAACTTTTTTGATGAACTTTTCTATAGAAAACTTTTGATGAACTTTTCTATAGAAAACTTTTTGATAAACTTTTCTATAAAAAACTTTAGAAGAAATTTTTCTATAGAAAACTTTTTGACGAACTTTTGGCAAACTTTACTTTGTAAAAAAGTTTTAATGAATTTTTCTATAAAAATAGTAATTTCGGTTTCCAGCTGCAAAAAAAGCTGGATATATTTCATTACGTTTTTAATGCAAAGTTTTATCTTACAACTCAAGTTTTTGTAGGTTAATATGAAACTTTTCAAAATAGATACTGTTTCAGTTTTTTATATAAACTATTACAAAAACATTTACTATTGTTTTCACACAACTTTGTATTAGGGGAATTTTTTATCTGGTTATGAAATAAACATGATGTTGACAAAAAATTAACTGTAATATCAAAAAATATTCATTATATTGTCACTCACTGTTTGTAACCAACAAAATTTGCAACCGACAGGTTGTCAAGTCTAAACCTTTTCATAATTAAAGGTACTTTATAAGTGTGTTTGATTACATGAACTGATATAATTAAATAATATAAGTAGAGCTATAAATAAATAAAACAGAGGTTCCCAATTAAACAAAAAAGTTGTCTCATCATTGCAACGTTTATGGTATTTCCATGAATTATTAATATTAATTTTTTTTCTATATGTTAAACAAATATTTGATTTCGAATATCCGTACATATCTACTAAATCTTAAAATCCAACAAGTTTAACTACTTGTGATACATTTATATATAAATAATTAGCTTGTACTTGTACAAAAACACAATCTGCGATAAAAATCAATAATAATTAAGACAATGTGTTAGTGTTAGTGAACGCTATGGGAATATTTTGGAAACATTTTATTAAACTTTGTCATACATCACGTCATGATGATATTCGCAATATTTATTAAATAATAATAAAAAAACTTCTCGATAAGAACATGTGATTTAAAACATAAATAGTACTAAACTAAAAAAAAAATGAAATAAAAATAAAAGAAGTCACTTAAGGCAAATTATTATACATATACTATGTGCACGCTTATTAGCTTATCAAAAAATTTATACCAACAACTAGAGCTTAAAAGGCCATTTACCAGACGTTGAACAAAAAAAAAAAAATTGTACTATACCCTATAAAAAAATGAATGAAGTCTGCCAGAAGTGTCATAAATATTTAATTATACTTATATTATGTTATTGTTTAATATTAACTTTATTTCAGTGTTAGTCAGCTATTAAAATATATATTTTTTCTCTTGCGGTTCTTTTTTTAGAATTATTGTTCTATACTAGGTAATTGTTTTTATTTATTTTTTTTGGTGTGTTAAAAACAGGTCTATTAAGGAATTAATTATTTGCTGAGAGAGTAAACAAATTCATTATATTTATATAAGAAAAGTTATTTATAAAACAGTAATGGATTTTAATTAAATTTTTTAAATTAGATTTTTGTTATTTAAGCAAAAAATGCAATTTGTTTAAAACATTTAGAGCTGTATTTGTTACAAGCTTTCTCTTAATTCAATTTAAATACAATCAATTTAGTCGACTTAGTCAGCATTGATTTTTTTTCCTGATATTGTTTTAATTAAAATTGTTTTATCGTCTGTACTTTTTAAACATATCTTTCTTACTTTTTGTTTTTACTTAAAATCTTTATTTATCGATGTGACAAAATATTTTAAACTTTTATAAATATCTTAATAAACTCTTGTAGAAGACATTTCGATGAACTTTTCTATAGCAAACTTATTGATAAACTTTTCTATAGAAAACTTGTCGACAAAACTTTTGTTTAGAAAACGCTTTGATGAAATTTTCTGCAGAAAACTTGTTGAAAACTTTTTCTTTAGGAAACTTTCTATGTAAAATTTTTAGACAAACTTTTATAGAATTTATTAACAACGTTTCGATAGGAAACTTAAAAAAATTTTTTTTGACAAACTTTTCACTAGAAACTTTTAAAAGAACTTTTTTTGTAGAAAACTTTTTATCGATGTTCTCTATAGAAAGCTTTTAGACAAACTTTTCACTAAGGAACTTTCTCTAGTCTTTCTAGAGAAACTTTTTTTATAGGAAGCTTTTAGATCAACTTTTCACTAGGAAACTTTTTTAACAAACTTTTCTGTAGAAAACTTTTTGATGAATTTTTCTGTAAAAAACTTTTTGACAATCTTTTATAGAATTTATTAACAACGTTCGACAGACTTTTCACTAGGAAACTTTTTAAAAGAACTTTTTTTTGTAGAAAACTTTTTGTCTATGTTCTCTATAGGAAGCCTTTAGAGAAGCTTTTCACTAAGGAACTTTCCCTAGTATTTCTAGACAAACTTTTGTATAGAAAGCTTTTAGATAAACTTTTCACTAGGAAACTTTTTTAACAAACTTTTCTGTAGAAAACTTTTTGATGAATTTTTATGTAAAAAACTTTTTGACAAACTTTTCTGTAGAAAACTTTTAAAGAACATTTTTCAGGAAAATTTTTTTAGCACGCTTTTGGGCAAACTTTTCATTAGGAAACTTTAAGAAGAACTTTTCTGTAGAAAACTTTTTGACGAACTTTTCTGTAGAAAATATTTTCACGAACTTCTCTATAGGAATCTTTTGCAAATTTCTTTTTTAGAAAACTTTAAGAAGAACTTTTTAAACTTTAGATAAATTAACTTTTTTTCTATAGAAAACTTGTTGATGAACTTTTGTATAGAAAGCTTTTAGATGAACTTTTCACTAGGAAATCATTAGAAGAACTTTTGTGTAGAAAACTTTTAAAAGAACTTTTCTCTAGAAAACTTATTCCATAGAAAACTTGTTGATAAACTTTTCTATAAAAAACTTCTTTAAAAACTTTTAAAGAACTTTTCTTTAGAAAAAATATTGACAAACTTCTCACTGGGAAACTTTTAGAAAACTTTTTGTCAATGTTTTCTATAGGAAGCTTTTAGATACATTTTTCGTTAGGAAACTTTTAGAAAAACTTTTTTTACAACATTTATTGACGAACTTTTTGGCAAAAAAAACTTTTCAAGAACAATTTTCAGACATTTCGATTGAACATTTTTTCACAAACACTTAAAATTGTTTAAACGGTTTATTATTTCATAGAAATTTAGAAGAAATTAAATATTTAAATAAATCTAAATTCAACTTAACAACACAACAAATTTTTTGGTATAAATCTCTTAAAGTGTCTGGTTTTTCTTAATAACTAATAAAGATATTTGCATAAATATCAACACACGATAATTTCTTTCAACATAAATACAAAATTTAAATATGTATTTGTAGTTTTTTTTCACTTCCAGCGTCAAGCCATCACATTGACGTAATTTGTTTCTTTATTTATTCAAACTCTATATTATCAATATATTAGTTTAAACTTTTAAATATAATGACTAATACATTATACTTTTACTTTTCCTTGTGTGTGAGTTTTTTTTTTTTTTTGTATAAAACAAATTAAAAAAACAAGCAAATTTAATAAACTACAGGTTTTTTTTATTAGTTCGTTTACTTTTTGTGTAAAAGTGATTTTTGTTAAATTTTACAAAAAAAACTTAACGAATATTGTTAAAAAAAATATAAAAAAATTAACGAAAAAATTCAAAAAGTTTGTTAATTTTAACTTAAAAAGTTTAAAATATTGGAATACGTGAATATTATCACAAAGCAATTTGTTACAAATTGAAAGTTTAAAAGAATTATAAAATTTATATAATTTGTTTAGGTTATCTAATGCATTTTCAATTATCATAACTGTTTAAACTAAATTTTATTTATTTTCTAAAGTAATTATGCATTAGAATAAATAATAAAAATAATAACTACGTCACTTAATACTTAAAAAATTTAATTATAATCTCAACAAAAACAACCGGTCTTTTTCAATACTCTTTCCTGTTATAGAGACCCTGACATACAATAACAATTCCATATTTCTTATATTTGGATAAAATCTAAAACCATTTGTTGCCAATTAAATTTTTAAGCTTATTTTTTGTTGATTTAGCATTCTATCTCTTTCATATTTTTTGGGGAATTCGAACTTGTGAATGAATTAATGAAATAATTCTGAAAACAACCTTCTCACGTGATTATGACGTTATTTGTTTAGTTATTTCTTTATTTTATTTTTATAAACTTCTAGATAAAAATGAAACAAAATTTTTTGTTTTATAAATATGTAGTCTACATTTTTTTTTATTTTGCTGTTTTTTACTAAATGCGCAATTTTGTGTTCTTGGTTTTAATTTTGACGTATAATATTTGTTTAATTTGAAAAATGGGTAAATTTTGTTATCTCTCTTTCGGTTGGTGGTTTTTAACTGTGTTTTGTTGCTTTGTCTTTATGGCGAATTGCGTAAACAAATAATGTCTTGGCGAAACTCTTTTTTTTTGTGAAATGTAGATTCATTATTAAACCATTTGTTGTTTTCAAGATAAATTTTCAAGGTTTTAATTGTGTGAAAATTTGATGTGCAAAATATTAACTGATGTAGTCACTAATTAAAAAGGTTTGATGTTAAATTAAAATTACTTGAAATTACTAGAACTGAACTAGAACTGAACCAGAACTGAGCCAGAATTAGAACTGAACTAGAATTGAACTAGAATTGAACTAGAATTGAACTAGAACTGAACTAGAACTGAACTAGAGCTGAACTAGAACTGAACTAGAACTTAACTAGAACTGAACTAGAACTGAACTAGAACTGAACTAGAACTGAACTAGAACTGAACTAGAACTGAACTAGAACTGAACTAGAACTGAACTAGAACTGAACTAGAACTGAACTAGAACTGAACTAGAACTGAACTAGAACTGAACTAGAACTGAACTAGAACTGAACTAGAACTGAACTAGAACTGAACTAGAACTGAACTAGAACTGAACTAGAACTGAACTAGAACTGAACTAGAACTGAACTAGAACTGAACTAGAACTGAACTAGAACTGAACTAGAACTGAACTAGAACTGAACTAGAACTGAACTAGAACTGAACTAGAACTGAACTAGAACTGAACTAGAACTGAACTAGAACTGAACTAGAACTGAACTAGAACTGAACTAGAACTGAACTAGAACTGAACTAGAACTGAACTAGAACTGAACTAGAACTGAACTAGAACTGAACTAGAACTGAACTAGAACTGAACTAGAACTGAACTAGAACTGAACTAGAACTGAACTAGAACTAAACTAGAACTGAACTAGAACTGAACTAGAACTGAACTAGAACTGAACTAGAACTGAACTAGAACTAAACTAGAACTGAACTAGAACTGAACTGAAATAGAACTGAACTGAACTAGAACTGAACAAGAACTGAACAAGAACTGAACAAGAACTGAACAAGAACTAGAACTGAACAAGAACTGAACTAGAACTGAACTGAACTAGAACTGAACTAGAACTGAACTGAACTAGAACTGAACTAGAACTGAACTAGAACTGAACTAGAACTGAACTAGAACTGAACTAGAACTGAACTAGAACTGAACTAGAACTGAACTAGAACTGAACTAGAACTGAACTAGAATTGAACTAGAACTGAACTAGAACTGAACTAGAACTGAACTAGAACTGAACCAGAACTGAACTAGAACTGAACTAGAACTGAACTAGAACTGAAGTAGAACTGAACTAGAACTGAACTAGAACTGAACTAGAACTGGACTAGAACAGAACTAGAACTGAACTAGAACTGAACTAGAACTGAACTAGAACTGAACTAGAACTGAACTAGAACTGAACTAGAACTGAACTAGAACTGAACTAGAACTGAACTAGAACTGAACTAGAACTGAACTTGAACTGAACTAGAACAGAACTAGAACTGAACTAGAACTGAAGTAGAACTAAACTAGAACTGAACTAGAACTGAACTAGAACTGAACTAGAACTGAACTAGAACTAAACTAGAACTGAACTAGAACTGAACTAGAACTGAACTAGAACTGAACTAGAACTGAACTAGAACTGAACTAGAACTGAACTAGAACTGAACTAGAACTGAACTAGAACTGAACTAGACTGAACTAGAACTGAACTAGACTGAACTAGAACTGACACTAGAATTTTTGAACTAGAACCAACTAGAACTGAACTATAACTGAACTAGTACTGAACTAAACTGAACTAGACTGAACTAGAACTGAACTAGAACTGAACTAGAACTGAACTAGAACTTAACTAGAACTGAACTAGAACTGAACTAGAACTGAACTAGAACTGAACTAGAACTAACTAGACCTGAACTAGAACTGCACTAGAACTGACTAGAACTGAACTAGAACTGAACTAGAACTGAACTATAACTGAACTAGAACTGAACGAGAACCGAACTAGAACTGAACCTAAAATGAACTAGAACTGGAATAGAAACTGCACTATAACTGGACTAGAACTGAACTAGAACTGAACTAGAACTGAACTAGAAATGACTAGAACTAGAGCTGGACTAGAACTGAACTAGAACTAAACCAAACTGGTTAGTTAAAATAAATAAAAACACTATTTATTAAACAACTCTTTATAATTTTACTCTAACAATGAAAATTTTTACCAAATATTAGACAAACATAAATAAAACATTATTTACACAAATATTTTATAATTTGCCACAACAGCAGACGTTCAAGTTATAAAATTGTACTTGATTTTGTTTTAATTAAATGTCTACAACAATAAAACTAATTCAAATTTTATTTTTTTATATACTTGCAGTTAGAAATTCAAAGCCATAATGCATAGAGCTAATACAGCCTTTAATTTGGCGTTATCGCCAATGGCACATAAAAATTTTGCAACATGGCTTTTAAATGGAGCCAACAAGAAGGTAATTATTATAGAAAATATAATGAAAATAGTTATAAATATTAATTAATTTATTTAAAATATTAAACAGATTATTAAAAATGCTATGGCTGCTGCTGCTGTACGTTGTTACAACTCAGCTGCTGCTGAGCCTTTTGCAAATGGTACCACAGCTTCTTATGTAGAAGAAATGTACAATAATTGGTTGCGTGATCCCACCTCTGTACACACAGTAAGTTTTACTTAGAATATATTTTTGAAATATATTTTCTTATTAATTTTCTTTGATTTTATAGTCCTGGGATGCCTATTTCCGCAATAACTCTTACTGTGGTCCCCCAAATCTAGCTCCTCAACAATACAACACTCTACCCGTTTCAGCTTATGCTGGTATGGTTAGCGGTGCTGCTCCCGACTCTAAAACTATCGATGATCATTTAGCTGTTCAAGCTATTATCAGAAGTTATCAGGTATGTTTTTAGTTTTTTATCTTGTTTATGTTTCTAAAGCTATTTATATTTCTTTATTATTAAATTCTTTTTACACTTAATGGGGTTTTTAATTATATAATAGTTTGAGTATTTGTATTACGTTTATAAATTAGTTTTGTTTATGATTTATTTACTATTTGTTAATTTATTGTCATTTTTAGTTAGTTATTTTCTTTTCTCTGATATTGCAACAAAACAAAATCCATAACCTACACTTCAATTTTTTTTATTCTATTTTTATTAGTTATTTAGTTGGTAGTAGAAATTATTCAGAATTTAAAACACACTTATCACGAAATATCAGTTTTGTAGGTTTTAGTCAGATGTTTGCAATTTATTTTATTCTTTTCCATTGAACAGCGCAACCATTAACTCCAGTATTTTCCAAACACATTTTTGTGTATGTAAGCACAGCAATTTGTTATTTTCTTTAATAATTTTCTGATATGCAATACAAATTCATGTTTTCCGCTATTTCCTGTAACAAATCTGACTAATGTTATCATTTAAATATTAAAAGTCCACATAATTTTAATTCTCTATTTAAGTAGTTTGTAGCAAATTTAATAAAAAACCTTTAAAAATTCACAAATTCTGAATAATTTCCCTTAAATTTTTGCACTTAAGTAATAAACCCTTTTTAATAATTTTTATATAGGGTGTATATCTTAAAAATGCGTAATTTTTTTTAATGTTTAGTTTTTATTTTGAAAAGTATGTATAATATGAATTTATTCAGAGTATAGGGCACACTGTTAGCTATGGCCTTTTCTCATCTATCTCGCAATATATGGATTCCGTGCCGAAATAACTGCTTATAACTGCGAACCCCAGAGAGATCTAGAAAAGAATTAAAATAGAGTTAGAACAAAGCTAGAACATAATTAGAACAGAAGTAGAATAGAACTAGAACTGAACTAGAACAGAACTAGAACAGAACTAGAACAGAACTAGAACAGAACTAGAACAGAACTAGAACAGAACTAGAACAGAACTAGAACAGAACTAGAACATAACTAGAACAGAACTAGAACAGAACTAGAACAGAACTAGAACAGAACTAGAACAGAACTAGAACAGAACTAGAACAGAACTAGAACAGAACTAGAACAGAACTAGAACAGAACTAGAACAGAACTAGAACAGAACTAGAACTGAACTAGAACAGAAATAGAACAGACCTAGAACAGAACTAGAACAGAACTAGAACAGAACTAGAACAAAATTAGAACTGAACTAGAACTGAACTAGAACATAACTAAAACAGAACTAAAACAGAACTAAAACAGAACTAGAACAGAACTAGAACAGAACTAGAACAGAACTAGAACAAAACTAGAACGGAACTAGAACAGAACTAGATCAGAACTAGAACAGAACTAGAACAGAACTAGAACAGAACTAGATCAGAACTAGAACAGAACTAGAACAGAATTAGAACAGAACTAGAACAGAGCTAGAACTGAACTAGAACAGAACTAGAACAGAACTAGAACAGAACTAGAACAGAACTAGAACAGAACTAGAACAGAACTAGAACAGAACTAGAACAGAACTAGAACAGAACTAGAACAGAACTAGAACAGAACTAGAACAGAACTAGAACAGAACTAGAACAGAACTAGAACAGAACTAGAACAGAACTAGAACCGAACTAGAACAGAACAGAACTAGAACAGAACTAGAACAGAACTAGAACAGAACTAGAACAGAACTAGAACAGAACTAGAACAAAATTAGAACTGAACTAGAACTGAACTAGAACATAACTAAAACAGAACTAGAACAGAACTAGAACAGAACTAGAACAGAACTAGAACAGAACTAGAACAGAACTGGAACAGAACTGGAACAGAACTGGAACAGAACTAGAACAGAACTAGAACCGAACTAGAACCGAACTAGAACAGAACTAGAACTGAACTAGAACAGAACTAGAACAGAACTAGAACAGAACTAGAACAGAACTAGAACAGAACTAGAACAGAACTAGAACAGAACTAGAACAGAACTAGAACAAAACTAGAACAGAACTAGAACAGAACTAGAACAGAACTAGAACAGAACTAGAACAGAACTAGAACAGAACTAGAACAGAACTAGAACAGAACTAGAACAGAACTAGAACAGAACTAGAACAGAACTAGAACAGAACTAGAACAGAACTAGAACAGAACTAGAACAGAACTAGAACAGAACTAGAACAGAACTAGAACAGAACTATAACAGAACTATAACAGAACTATAACAGAACTATAACAGAACTAGAACTGAACTAGAACAGAACTAGAACCGAACTAGAACCGAACTAGAACCGAACTAGAACAGAACTAGAACAGAACTAGAACAGAACTAGAACAGAACTAGAACAGAACTAGAACAGAACTAGAACAGAACTAGAACAGAACTAGAACAGAACTAGAACAGAACTAGAACTAGAACAGAACTTGAACTAGAACTGAACTAGAACTGAACTAGAACTGAACTAGAACAGAACTATAACAGAACTATAACAGAACTAGAACTGAACTAGAACCGAACTAGAACCGAACTAGAACCGAACTAGAACCGAACTAGAACCGAACTAGAACCGAACTAGAACAGAACTAGAACAGAACTAGAACAGAACTAGAACTGAACTAGAACTGAACTAGAACAGAAATAGAACAGAACTAGAATAAAATTTTAAATAAAGTAGTGCATTTACCAGCCAGTCGACTCGTCTATGGAATAGTCTTTCAAGGTCTCCCAGCTTCAATTCGTATGGTAACCAATTTCCTCGCTTTTGGATGAATTCTGCTGATCACAAACGTTTTGAAATTCCTACTTGAGTTGATCCTAGTGATTACTTAGTCTTCCGTGTCTAAATCAAGAAAAAAAAATATATATGTATATCTTAAAGATAATAGAAAAAAGAAAAATCTGCTTTCAAAACAATATTCTCCATTCCTGGCGAATCTCTCATTTTTAGGTTATACACCCAATATTTACATATATGTAATAAATTAACAATTTTTGAAATCCTTTAAGGGCTAATTTTAATAACACTATTATTATTACCTTTAAACTTAACAAAAGTATACGTAAAAGTTTAATTGGCTTAATTAAAAATAAAAATGTTTTGTCTAAATCTAAAATTAATAAAAATGTATTACTAATAATTGGCTAACAAAAATCAACTGTCAAAATTTGTTATAATTAATCCTCTAAGTATTAACTTTATACGTATATGTAAACATTCCAAACAACTACACACCTATTCCTTTATCTCTTGACTACTTAAAAATAATAAACAAAAACATATAAAAAGAAAATCCATTATCCTGCTATACATATTTGTTGTTTTATCTATATATATCCTGCTACCATTGTGTTCATATAATATAGTCTCGTGGTCATTTGGCTTCTGAATTGGATCCCATGGGAATTCTAACTGTTGAAAAGGTCAGGGGTAAGGATGGTGTTACCCGTCGCGCTAACGAAGATGTTTTACGTCAACATTCTGGTTTTTTGTTTGGTAATTTTTTCATTTTACTTTTATTTAAAAAAAAGATATTTAAAAATCGTTTTATCTATAGCAGTTTGGCAAAATGCATAGAAACAGAAAACGATCTGAAAAGAAAAAAAAAAAAATACAATGAATATTAACTTTAAACTGAAATTCGGAGTGTTATTTATAAAGTTATTTTAGTTAATATCAGCCTTTGATTAAAATCACTTGTCGACTGTTATTTAAAGGCTTAATTATTTTTCTTAAATTAGCAGGCTTCTTTTCTTAAAGTTGTACTTAATTAGTGTAGTTAAGGTTTTGGTATTTGATTACTTTCTTCTTCTTTGTCATTTGGTTTAATTAACCTTATTTGTTTATATTGTATTTTTATTAATTATGTGTATTTTTTGGTGATTTTTATTATATACTTGTTATAACCCCATTATACTGTCATAAACTTAATCCTGTATTGTATTTAATGTTTATATTTTGTTTAACTTATTAAACAAACGTAATAAGCCTTTAATTACATTTATGGTTTTAATTAATTAATTAATTTCTTTAATTTTATTTATATTTTCATTAACTAAACAACTTAATGCTTATGACTTTCTTTTTTCTTTTGTTTTATTGCTTTTTTTTCTATATATACATATATCTCTATCTTCTCGGTTTTATCTTCAAAATTGTTTGAAATTAAAATTTCCATATCTTCCAAAAAAAATACCATACAAACTCAAAAATAAAACATAACTCTATATTTGGTATAAACGATTGAAACATAAAAACAAAATATATTTTGTCGATATTAGATTCGAGGCCATAACGTAGCTCACCTCGATCCTCTTGAAATTAGTATTCCCGAATTGCCTGGCAACTCTACAACAAAAGCTATTTATGCTAATTTCAGTTTTGGTAAGTAAGTTTATAATACGGTAGTTTTTTTCATTTAGTATTCAAAACTTTTTCTTTTCAATGCCTTCTGTCCTATCCTTTTTTCTAGTAGTTATGTTTTTCTTTCCTTTTTGAAAATATTAAATTCCTAGTTTAGTTGTTTGTTTTATTGTCAATTTATTTTAGAGTAATGTCGTCCCTACTTATTAAATACCTCTTCGCATCCTAATAATGTATTTCGTTAACGTTTCTTATTATTATTGTTTTATTTATCTTTGCTTTGTAATACATTCTATATTTAATTTTTTATTATATTATATTTAATTTAATTTTTATTTTTGGTTTAACTTTTAAGTTCTTTTTAAATTATACATAATTTTTATTTTTTATTATAATATTTTGGATTATTTGTCAAAATTGTTTTATCATCGGTTTATATTATTTCAATAAATAAGTGATGTAAAGGTTCTTTGAAATTTAGAAAATTCAATAATCAACTTTGGCATCAAAAGTAACTTCAAATTTGATATGTAGATAGATACGTAGATAGATAAATACGTATGTAGATAGATACTTAGATATATAAATACGTATGTAGAAGATACGTAGATAGATAAATACGTATGTAGATAGATACTTAGATATATAAATACGTATGTAGATAGATACGTAGATAGATAAATACGTATGTAGATAGATACCTAGATATATAAATACGTATGTAGATAGATACGTAGATAGATAAATACGTAGGTAGATGAATACGTAGATAGATAAATACGTAGATAGATAGATACGTAGATAGATAAATACGTATGTAGATAGATACGTAGATTGATAAATACGTATGTAGATAGATACGTAGATAGATAAATACGTATGTAGATGGATACGTAGATAGATAAATACGTAGATAGATAAATACGTAGATAGATAAATACGTAGATAGATAAATACGTAGATAGATAAATACGTAAATAGATAAATACGTAGATAGATAAATACGTGGATAGATAAATACGTAGATAGAAATACGTAGATAGATAAATACGTAGATAGATAAATACGTAGATAGATAAATACGTAGATAGATAAATACGTAGATAGATAAATACGTAGATAGATAAATACGTAGATATATAAATACGTAGATAAATACGTAGATAGAAATACGTAGATAAATACGTAGATAAATACGTAGATAGATAAATACGTATGTAGATGGATAGACAGATAGATAGATAGATAGATAGATAGATAGATAGATAGATAGATAGATAGATAGATAGATAGATAGATAGATAGACAGACAGATAGATAGATAGATAGATAGATAGATAGATAGATAGATAGATAGATAAATAGATAGATAGATA
>NW_023995491.1:75000-90000 GCF_015586225.1 Lucilia sericata | reverse complement strand
TCTTCGGAGAAACGTTTCGGTTTGGAGGGTTGTGAAATTATGATTCCCGCTTTGAAGGAACTTATCGACGCCTCTACCGAGTTGGGTGTTGAATCTGTGATTATGGGTATGCCCCATCGTGGTCGTTTGAATACATTGGCCAATGTATGCCGCAAACCTTTGCATCAAATCTTTACACAGTTTGCTGGTTTGGAAGCTGCTGATGATGGTTCCGGTGATGTAAAATACCATTTGGGTACATACATTGAACGTTTGAACCGTGTCACAAACAAGAATATTCGTTTGGCTGTTGTTGCTAATCCCTCTCACTTGGAAGCCGTCGACCCTGTTGTACAGGGTAAGACTCGTGCTGAACAGTTCTACCGTGGTGATCAAGAAGGCAATAAGGTTATGTCTATTTTGATTCACGGTGATGCTGCTTTCTGTGGTCAAGGTGTTGTCTATGAAACTATGCACTTGTCTGATTTGCCCGACTACACTACTCATGGTACTATTCATGTTGTTGCTAATAACCAAATTGGTTTCACTACCGATCCTCGTTTCTCACGCTCCTCCCCATATTGTACCGATGTTGCTCGTGTTGTGAATGCTCCCATTTTCCACGTCAACGCCGATGATCCCGAGGCTGTTATGCATGTGTGCAGAGTTGCCGCCGAATGGCGTAACACCTTCCACAAGGATGTCGTTATTGATTTGGTCGGCTATCGTCGTAATGGCCACAACGAAATTGATGAACCCATGTTCACCCAACCTCTTATGTACCAAAAGATCAGAAAACACAAAATCTGCTTGGATCTCTATGCCGATAAGCTTATTGCCGAAGGCACTTGCACCGCTGAAGAAGTTAAATCGGTGGCCGATAAATACGAAAAGATTTGCGAAGAAGCCTTCGAATTGGCTAAGAAGGAAACACACATTAAGTACAAGGACTGGATCGATTCCCCCTGGTCTGGTTTCTTTGAAGGCAAGGATCCCTTGAAGGTATCACCCACTGGTGTCAAGATCGAAACCTTGGTACACATTGGCAACAAATTCTCTTCACCACCACCAAATGCTGCTGAATTCGTAATTCACAAGTAGGTTTTGTGTTAATTTATTTAAATATTTATAAAATATTGTTTCTTTCCAAAGGGGTCTTACTCGTGTTTTGAATGCCCGTAAGGCTATGGTTGATGAAGGTGTTGCCGATTGGGCTCTTGGTGAAGCCATGGCCTTTGGCTCTCTCCTCAAGGAAGGTGTTCATGTCCGTCTGTCTGGTCAAGATGTTGAACGTGGTACCTTCTCTCATCGTCATCATGTTTTGCACCATCAGTTGGTTGACAAGGCTACCTACAATGCTCTCCAACACTTGTACCCCGATCAAGCTCCTTACTCCGTTTCAAACAGTTCTTTGTCTGAATACGCTGTACTTGGTTTCGAACACGGTTACTCCATGACCAATCCCAATGCCTTGGTCTTGTGGGAAGCTCAATTCGGTGATTTCTTCAATACAGCTCAATGTATTGTCGATCAATTCCTTTCCAGCGGTCAAGCTAAATGGGTACGTCAATCCGGTTTGGTTATGTTGTTGCCTCACGGTATGGAAGGCATGGGTCCTGAACATTCATCTGCTCGCGTTGAACGTTTCTTGCAAATGTCTTCTGACGATCCCGACTATTTCCCTCCAGAATCTGAGGAATTCGCTATCAGACAATTGCACGATATTAACTGGATTGTAGCCAACTGCACTACCCCCGCTAACTTGTTCCACATTTTGCGTCGTCAAATTGCTTTGCCTTTCCGCAAACCTTTGGTCCTCCTTACACCCAAATCTCTATTGCGTCACCCAGAAGCCAAGTCACCTTTCAGTGATATGGCTGAAGGCAGTGAATTCCAACGTATCATCCCTGAAAAGGGTGTTGCTGCTGAGAACCCCAGCGGTGTTAAGAAGGTTATTTTCTGCAGCGGTCGTGTATACTATGATTTGACCAAACAACGCAAGGACAAGGGCTTGGAAAAGGAAATCGCTATTGTTCGTGTAGAACAAGTGAGTTATTTAATAAACTCTAGTATATAAAAAGGTTTAATTGATGTTATTTATTTGTTTTAGATTTCACCCTTCCCCTTCGATCTAGTCAAAGAACAAGCTAACTTGTACAAGGATGCTGATTTGGTTTGGGCTCAAGAAGAACACAAAAATCAAGGCTGCTGGTCTTATGTGCAACCACGTTTCTTGACCGCCCTTAACCACGATAGAGATATTAGGTAAGTCATTTTGTTTCTTCTTTTCTTTTCTTTCTTTATGTTTTTCTTTTAGTTTCAACATAATTTTGTTTTTGGCTTTATTTTTAAAACATTTGTTTTTTAATGCTTTCGTTTTAATTTTCTTTCAACTTTTTTTGTTGCAAACTTTTTATTATTTTGCCAAATTTATTTGTTTTAGTTTTCTAATTCTTTTTTGATTTTTTTCCTTTAACTATATATAATTTTTTAGTTTCTTAGATGTTCTTATTTTTTACCTTTTATTTGCAATAACTTTTCTAAATACCACTTTTTCACCTTATTTTATTTCACCTTTTTTGAATGAATGATTTTATTTTCTGCACACACCAGAGTTGTCTCTATTGTAGTTAAGCACACCCTCCTCCACTTTGAAGTATTTATTTATGAAAATATTTTTATCTTTATGTTGCTTGTTATGACTTTGTATTATGCTGTTTTTTTTAAAAGGCCAGCAGCTGTCTCTCTGTCGAAACTTTCTTTTGTTTGTAAACTGTTATAAAAGATATATTCTACTTGATATATAAAATCAATTGATTTTCTCTTTATACGACTTTGTCCGAGGTTTTTCACTATTTTCCATTAGCATCTCTCGACCACGTAATATTATAATAACGATAAAATTTGAAAAAAATTTACACCAGTGAACAGAGTTTAATTTTTTAAAGGACTGATCTGCCCTAAATCTGAATTTCTCCATCACATCAGTCATCTGAGCCCAATGTTTGAAAGAAGTCCAGATATAACAGCGCGTAGTCAGTCACCCTTATTTTTATGCCCTTCAACTTGGTAGAAAGGTTATATAAGTCTATCATTCTTTTTGTAATTTCCACAATATAATTTACAGACCCTACAAATTATAATTATTCTTATATATAGATAGCATTGTTGATTTATGCTATGTCTGTCTGTTGAAATCAATTTTCTGAAGACTGAATGTTTCTAGAAGTGTCTGAACTAGTTCAGTTCTAATTCAGTTCTAGTTCAGTTTTAGTTCAGTTCTAGTTCAGTTCTAGTTCAGTTCTAGTTCAGTTCTAGTTCAGTTCTAGTTCAGTTCTAGTTCAGTTCTAGTTCAGTTCTAGTTCAGTTCTAGTTCAGTTCTAGCTCAGTTCTAGTTCAGTTCTAGTTCAGTTCTAGTTCAGTTCTAGTTTAGTTCTAGTTCAGTTCTAGATCAGTTCTAGTTCAGTTCTAGTTCAGTTCTAGTTCAGTTCTAGTTCAGTTCTAGTTCAGTTCTAGTTCAGTTCTAGTTCAGTTCTAGTTCAGTTCTAGTTCAGTTCTAGTTCAGTTCTAGTTCAGTTCTAGTTCAGTTCTAGTTCAGTAGTTCAATTCTAGTTCAGTTCTAGTTCAGTTATAGTTCAGTTCTAGTTCAGTTCAAGTTCAGTTCTAGTTCAGTTCCAGTTGAGTTCTAGTTCAGTTCTAGTTCAGTTCCAGTTGAGTTCTAGTTCAGTTCTAGTTCAGTTCTAGTTCAGTTCTAGTTCAGTTCTAGTTCAGTTCTAGTTCAGTTCTAGTTCAGTTCTAGTTCAGTTCTAGTTCAGTTCTAGTTCAGTTCTAGTTCAGTTCTAGTTCAGTTCTAGTTCAGTTCTAGTTCAGTTCTAGTTCAGTTCTAGTTCAGTTCTAGTTCAGTTCTAGTTCAGTTCTAGTTCAGTTCAGTTAGTTCAGTTCTAGTTCAGTTCTAGTTCAGTTCTAGTTCAGTTCTAGTTCAGTTCTAGTTCAGTTCTAGTTCAGTTCTAGTTCAGTTCTAGTTCAGTTCTAGTTCAGTTCTAGTTCAGTTCTAGTTCAGTTCTAGTTCAGTTCTAGTTCAGTTCTAGTTCAGTTCTAGTTCAGTTCTAGTTCAGTTCTAGTTCAGTTCTATTTCAGTTCTAGTTTCAGTTCTAGTTCAGTTCTAGTTCAGTTCTAGTTCAGTTCTAGTTTCAGTTCTAGTTCTAGTTCAGTTCTAGTTCAGTTCTAGTTCAGTTCTAGTTCAGTTCTAGTCAGTTCTAGTTCAGTTCTAGTTCAGTTCTAGTTCAGTTCTAGTTCAGTTCTAGTTCAGTTCTAGTTCAGTTCTAGTTCAGTTCTAGTTCATTCTAGTTCAGTTCTAGTTCAGTTCTAGTTCAGTTCTAGTTCAGTCTAGTTCATTCTAGTTCAGTTCTAGTTCAGTTCTAGTTCAGTTCTTAGTTCAGTTCTCGTCAGTTCTACTTCAGTTCTAGTTCAGTTCTAGTTCAGTTCTAGTTCAGTTCTAGTTCAGTTCTAGTTCAGTTCTAGTTCAGTTCTAGTTCAGTTCTAGTTCAGTTCTAGTTCAGTTCTAGTTCAGTTCTAGTTCAGTTCTAGTTCAGTTCTAGTTCTGTTCTGTTCTAGTTCAGTTCTAGTCAGTTCTAGTCAGTTCTAGTTCAGTTCTAGTTCAGTTCTAGTTCAGTTCTAGTTCAGTTCTAGTTCAGTTCTAGTTTAGTTCTAGTTCAGTTCTAGTTCAGTTCTAGTTCAGTTCTAGTTCAATTCTAGTTCAGTTCTAGTTCAGTTCTAGTTCAGTTCTAGTTCAGTTCTAGTTCAGTTCTAGCTCAGTTCTAGTTCAGTTCTAGTTCAGTTCTAGTTCAGTTCTAGTTCAGTTCAAGTTCAGTTCTAGTTTAGTTCTAGTTCAGTTCTAGTTCATTTTTAGTTCAGTTCTAGTCCAGTTCCACTTCAGTTCCAGTTCAGTTATAGTTCAGTCCTAGTTCAGTTCTAGTCTAGTAAGGTATCTTTAGAAAATTGTTCTCTGATCTCTTGGTTAATAATTTTTTTTCTGTCTAATAACATTACTTTAAATTTGTATTGCAATTGTATTAAGTCTAATACAAATCCTTAACAGAACTATAGAAATTGTAAAACTGGTTTTTGAATCATATGAATGATTTGCCACACTTGCAATTTCTTGCAATAAATATTCTGAAAACGTGCAACCTTAATTCTTACATAAAATACCACGAAAAGATTAGATTTTATCAGCTATTCTTCTATTGTAATTTATAATCCTAATTTTAAAATTTTACTTAATTTACTAGCTCATGCATGATTTACAAACTTAATAATTATTCTTAAGATTTCTAAGCACGTAATTGACGTGTGTAGTTTTTATACAATTCAAATCTTCGATAACCATACCATATATCGCCTACATAAACGATTTTAAATCATAAACATTGAGCATGGCTTTTTTCTCTCTTAAGTTTTTTTTTTAGTTTTAAGATTCTTTTTTCTTTATTTTTTTCTTCACTCAATAATTTTAATTCAACTTTATAATCATTACAAAAAAAACTTAATTTTTAGTTTTAAGTTGCCTTATTATTCAAAATTTCCTAAATTTTTTTTTTTTGTAAGTTTTCAAACGAACTCAACAAAGTTTATTGTAAACAAAACCTTTCTTTGTTCCCAGTGAAGTGATATAACAGCCTTTAAGCAATCCAAAATTTTCCTACATTTTTTTTTGTGTTTTTTTGTTTGTGTATGTATTATTGTTATATTGTTGTTGCAGCCCCCATGATGCTACTTCCTCTTCCACTTCTACTACTACCACTACTACTACCAATACTAATGAGTCCGATTCCGCTAATCAATCGAAACCCTGGTTA
This sequence comes from Lucilia sericata, assembly GCF_015586225.1. Taxonomy (NCBI): domain Eukaryota; kingdom Metazoa; phylum Arthropoda; class Insecta; order Diptera; family Calliphoridae; genus Lucilia; species Lucilia sericata. Next base: position 84,163 of record NW_023995491.1, on the reverse strand, counting down.
AGTCGTATGTTTACATCCGGTGGTAGCAAGTCTGCTGCTAATGATGCCACCTCTGGCAATCAACAGCAGACTGGTGAATATTGCGAGAAGAAACATTTTGATTTGAAAAATGTACGCAAAGATTTCAATAGACCCGCTGGTCATTCGGCGGCACCTGGTGTGCGTGTTTCTAAAACTGGACGCAAAATTAGGTGAGGGTTCTTCTACCACTAAAATAACTCTATATACATACATAAATACATACTACCTACTACCACATCTCTTCTGTTCTGTTGTACTCTACATTAAAAAATTTATTATTATTGTATATAAACAAACAAAAAATAAGAAATGCAAAGCATTTACTTTTGTAGTGTTTAAATAGTTATTAGTACAATTGTATATTATTACTTATATATTTATATATTAATAATTATATATATATATATTTATATAGCATATATATACATTTACTAATGTTTTTTTTTAAATCTTGCCAGCGATTAAAGCAAGATTTTTGTTTCATCTTATATGTTCTTTTTATACTATTCTTTCTAACTAATATTATAACAAATCTTCTTTCCAGTTTCTTTCCTGTTTTTTTATTGCAAATTGGCTTTTCTTAACTTTTATGAAAATTTAATTTTCATTTAAATGTTTTTTTTTTAATTTTGCATTTCATGTATTTTGTTATATTCATTTGTCTGTTTTTTTATTCGTTTGTGTATCTAATGTCCCACTATTGCATGTAATGTTTATATGACTTTTGTTTTGTCCTGCACTTAGTTTAATTATTTAAGTTTTAAATTTTTTTGTTGGCTATCATCTTCATCTAGAGTTGTATCAGCTTGATCATTAAAAAGTTTCATTTTTTTAGATTAGTCTACATATTAAGCTCATTAAAAACCTTTAAAAAGTTTAGTAGTTTAGGGATTTTTATAAACATTTAGCTATTAACTAAAAATGGTTTCCTGTCAAAATTTTTACCTTGTTTAAAAGGAGAATGTGCCGGATTCAATCAGACCTGCTGTGCGTTTCTTTTCAGTGCCTCAGATGGGAATCCCACCTAACCTCTGGACTACTAGACTAAAACACTTATCACTAACCTACCGTAGTCGAAAATTTTTAGGGTGACAAAAAGTTTCTCATTCAATTCCTAAGGAAAGGGATAATTAATTATATTCAGTAATTCAATATTCAGTTCATGTTTATAGACTAGTGTAAAGTAATATTTTCACTAGTCTATAAATTAATATTCGTAATATTCTAGAGAAAAGTTCATTTACTACTCTATGGACTAGAATATTGACTAATATATGCACACGTTTATTGATTAGTAGATTATTTATTCTATCGACTAGTCGATAGACTAAGGACTTTTCTATAGACTTGTCTATTATGTCTTCTATGGACTATGGATTGTGTAGTCTATGGACTTGTCTATTAACTAGTTTATGAACAAATTATGAAAGTCTGTAGTAAAAAAGTAGGGGTACAACAATATCCCTGCAAAAATTGAGACTACTACGCACACATAATCTATACATTTCCTAAAGTTATGATCCACAACATGGTCCTTTGTAATGGAGGCTATGGACCTTGTTGTTTTCAAAAACAATGAAAAGGGTCTATACCTACATTATCCAAGTGTACTAAACGGAATATTTACTCCAGTAATGTTTGCAGAAGAGTAGTTTTGGGATTAATTAAATGGATCATTGTGAAACAAAGTGTAAAAAATCAAATGAGGCCTAGGTCCTTTAAAAAGCAGAATTTAAAAAAAGGTTTTCGCACACTAAAGTCAAGCAATAGAATCTAAACGAAAAGGTTTCCTTTGAAAGCTGAAATTGTAAAGCAAATATCTCTAATAATGTTTAGACTATGAACCAAATAAGAAACTAATACAATTTTATTTTAAATGTTTGGAAAATGGTTACACACAATTCGGTCCAGTCGAATAAAACACTCTTACTTGTATGACATATTTGTTGTAAATCACTATAGTAAGGTGCGTATGACATATTTGTTGTAAACCACTATAGTGGGGTGCGTATTTTGGATTTATATTGATGTTTGTGTAACGCACAACGTATACAAATCAGCCTTAATAATAACTTGCTGAGTCAATTAAACAATGTATGCCCAACCGTCTGTCTTTCGTTGTAGGTGTAAACCTTATGCAATTTTTAGCCCTATAGGTTTCTCAGTAAAAATTTTAACCAAAAATTGCTCTAAAAAGTGTATTTATTTTTTACTATAAAAGACATTTTCAATAAAAACAATTCAAAATTTCCCAATATTTAGCAGAATTTTTCAAAAACTTAAATTTTCACTAAAATTTCAAATTTCTACCTAAAATACTATTTTTTTCGAATAAAAACACAATTTTCACAAAAAAGTAAAATTTTCAGCCTAATTTTCATACTAAATTTTAGTGAAATTTTTCACTAAATGTTAAATTTTTCAAAAAAAAAAAAAAACACCAATTCAGGTTTTGAGTTAAAACTTAAATTTTTGGTGAAAATTTAAATGTTTTTATTTTAGAAAAAAATTACTATTTCTAGTGAAAATTTGGAATTTGGGTGAAAATTTTGTTTTTTAGCGGAAAAATTTTATTTTTTATATGAAATTTTTACTTTCCGCTAAAAAAGTATATTTTTCACCTAAATTACAAATTTTCACTAGAAATACATTAAATTTTTACTAAAAATAAAAACTTTCAAATTTGCATCAATTTTAACTTAAAACTTTAAAAATTTCATTCAAAAACTTCAAATTTTCACTAAACATTTCAATATTTTTACAAATTTTAACTTAAAACTTTAAAAATGTCATTAAAAACTTCAAATTTTCACTAAACATTTCAATATTTTGACAAAGACTAATCAATATTTTACATAAAATTAGTTTGGTTATCAAAATCCGATTGAACTAATGCGATATGTAATGGAAAACGAACGATTTGAAATCCAGCAATTTCTTGAGAGAAAATTATTCGAAATAACTATGGAAATCTTAAATGTTACACGAAATAGTTTCGTTTCTGTCTTCTATATTCATTGAATCCCTATATATTATTTGTATAAAAAAAAACTTTCTTTAAAGAAAGTATATTTAAGTTAAATAATACATACTTATACCCAATAAACCAAAGAACGATATAATAGCGAAAACGGTATTGCTTTTAAAGGGCGATTATTATATCATATTTCATTATTTAAAACGATATTATTATAATATCGTTTTATATTTTGTTTCCAATAAAAAAATTAAGAAAATACAAACATTTGAAAAAAACTTCAAACATAAAAATAATTTCAATAAAAATTTTCGAACATAAGAAAACTAAAAAGGATATTAAAATAAAATCAACTAAATTATTGATAAATAATCCAAATAAATACGCGAATTTCGTTCGATACTTCAGTTTTGTGGTAAGTTGACATGTATGCAATTTTGAAAAGTTTCAGGTATTTGCAAGACAATGCATAATGTGATGAAAAATATGATTACTTTAAAATATGTATTAATGTATGTATGTAAATATGTACAAATGAATGCAATCCTTCCCTTTTCAGGCTTTTTTATATGTATAATAGCGAAATATTAAGTTAAATAGCGTTTTAAATGAAATTTTAAGAATAAAAGAGCATACAGAAAAAAAACTGAAAAAGGCGATTTAACTATCATTATTTTTGGAAATTATGATAGCGAAAACGATATCATAATTTTATGGAAAAACGATATCATAAGGAAAGGTACCATTTAGTACATAAATACTATCGTTCTCGATACGAGAACGACTATCACTTATGATATTTTTTATCACCTAAGTGATATCGTTTCGATATCGTTATAATATCGTTTGGTTTATTGGGTACTTATTGTTGTATTTTACTATAATAGAGACAATAGATCATTTATTCAAAAACTTATAATTTTTACATTTAAATCATCATTCATATCATTTAGTAGTATAGTTTGCTTGCTATTTATTGCTTTAAAGTTTTTATTTAAATATTATAAAACTAACACTTATATAATTATTTTATTTAATCTGTAACTAATTTCAATTGAATGCTTTTATTATAAATTAATTATTATGCTTTTTTAAACAAAAAAAAAAAAAAAAAAAAAAAATTTAAATGTGTATAAATTATGTTCATGTTTTTAACCATAACAATATTTACTCAAATATTCTTTAAATTAATAAAATTCTTTTTTAATTCTTTAATAGCTATGCTGGACGTCCATGTGGTGCTTCGACTGCTACCGGTTCCAAGGCTCAACATATACGTGAATTGAATGCTTTGTTGGCTGATGCCATCAGTATCTAAATGACTCTTTAATAAATGATGATAAAAGGAGAAATTTCATCATCATAGAAACATTGTATCATCATCATTGATTTTTTTTTTTAATTTTAAACACAACACAATTTCTAGAGACAAACTTTTAACGACTAAAATGGATCTATTTATCTATCATACATACAATTTACATACGCGCATACATATACAACATTTAAAACTATAAATATATTGAAAAGATATTTTTTTTCTTAATTTTAATTTTATTTAAATGATTATTATATATCTACTATACTTTAAACACACACACATACACATATACATATTGTCTCTGTCTTTGACAAAATTTAAAGAAAAAGAAATGTTTGTTTTTCGTTTAAAAAGTGAAACCAAACAAAAATACCTTAAATTACCAATCTTTAACTATTTAAATATTATAAAAAGAAAAACAACAAAAACGAAAAATGTAATTTAGTTTAGATAATTGTAAAACTAAGAAATGTAGTTAAAACTTCCTTAAAAAGAAAAATAATAAATCTCCTCTTAAGTTTTAAACATTAAGCCAACCATATGTAGCAAAGAAAACAAAATGTACGAGAAACCAGAGAGGATAACTAAAAAATAACAACCAAGTCTATGAAAACCGAATGCAAATAAAATATTAATTTTAATTATTATTTATTTTAAATATTATTTAATTTTTAAAACAAAAAAAAAAAAAAAAAAGAATAAAAAATTTAACAAAAAAACAAATAACGTTACAAAACTTACATTTTTTTTATTTGAATAAAAAAAAACTGTATTGTTTTTAGAATGGTAATAAAAAAAAGCGCATGTCAAAATAATAATTATCAGGGATTTATTAAACTGTATTTTTTTTTCATCATTTTAATTTTATCTAATTGTATACAATTAAGAACTATTTAAACTCATATACATATTATTTTCTTTTTAGTTTAGTTTTGTTAAAGTATTATTATCATTTCTCTTTTTGTTGCCCTTTCCTTATTTGCAAATAAAAATCCTTGTGCCTCTTCTTTGAAAAAAAAAAAAAAATCAATATTTAATTGTTTTTATTTGTTTTATATGTTTAAAAAATGTCTGCAAATGTTTGATAAGTAATTTCTGAAATTTTACGAAAAATCCATTAGGAAATAAAAGAATTGCAAAACTAAATGAGACAATCCTCTAAAATGATTTTAAATTAACAAATGGATTCAAATTTTAAGTTTTAATTAACACATACGTTAAAAACGATTGCAAAACTAATGTGCAATCAAGTTTTTTGCTAAACAGCATGAAAGACAATTTTCTTTTCAATTCCCTTATGAAAATGTAAACCAAACACTATTACAAATCTCTATGAGAACAACTTGAGCTCTGGTGATAGTAAGTTGTGGTCAACAGTCTGATCTCTCTTCCATATCGACTAAGAAGGATTTCCGACCCTAAACCGTGCTGAAGTTCATAGAGTAAATCTCATAGAGTTAAACATGGTGTACCCTCTCTAAACTCCTCAAACCTTTACAAGGATTAGATGTGATATGGGGAAGACTGAACTATTATGGTATCGTGCCACAACGTTGATAAACTACACGATCGGGTGAATAGAAATATACTAGTTGTTCACTACACAAAACCTGTAACTATTTATCACCAGCAAAGTAGTCAGCAAAACTCTTCAACACCTAAACGAAGGAAGTGAATTTACCTCTTGGCGTCATATTCAATGGAGCTCAAAATACATAACTCGAACAAGTATAACAAAGAATGCTTTGGACAAGATGTCGAAGTGCTTTATATGAACACCTGTCGTGTAGACCTTATTTCACGGCGGTACTTTTTCAACCACTAGGTGAGCTGACTAGACTACTCACCATCGACATTTACACGACGGTGGCAATTTTTATACTTGGTTCTGCCGGTCCATGTACAAGCGCTTTTCTCAAGTACTATCGATCTATCTAATCTGTGACCATTGCTGCCCTAACTTCCGATATGCAAAATATCACTTCCGTTTATAGCCACACAGATGGGATGGTCTCTGTTGAGTCGGCAACAGCACCTAGAGACGTATTCGGTAGACCGAAACACGAATCCATCTCACTTACAGAGAACACACTGTGGTATGAACAGAGTAAGCCTTGAACATACCTGGACTAAGAAGGATACTTTTATCCATCACCATTCAAAAAATCAAACTTCTCATTCATTCAACACACTCATAGAGACCAACATCCGACACACTCACTCTAGGTATACGGGCAAATTTGGTTTTAAACCACAGCCACTACGAGCACACCAAAGGGATCTCTCCAACAACCTGGACAAGGCAAATTCCAAAACTCTGCCCGAGGTACCAGATTTTGTGGTTCTCTGGTTCGACGCCCTATCAAAACATTCCAGGAAAAGGCCGAGGATACATTTGATCACCACCAGTTTATAGTCCCGGCAGACTAGAGGTACTGGTACCACCTCTTTTACCCCGGATTGCAATAACACCAAGATGGGGTCATTCAACAAGGTTACATGCTCCCGGGGGGAGGACTGCTTTCTTTTACAAAACAACGTTCAAGATTTAGAAAAGTTGCAAGGCATTCCCCAGTTCTAAAGACATGTAAAATTCTAAGCGTCACTCACAGCCGAGCGGATCTTAACTTTTTGGCGAATTGACCAAAATTGTTTATACACAAACATCAGACGTGTCTAATCGTATACTGGACACATAATTTGTCGGGAATTTTGAGATATTGATCCCACATAGATGTTCGTGTTCAAACGAAACATTAGAGTTAAACTCTGAGAGAATCCATAATTACACAAATTCCTCTAAACTGTAAGACAAAATGCGTCTGTTTACGCGTCTTCCTATTCGCAACACTATCTTACCACGATATTTTGAATAAAGCGCCAAAAAAGGGCTTGTTTTACTACAGGCAAGTAGGGCGATATCAGCTGGTTAAATCTAAGATCGTATAAAACTGTAAGAATACTACAGTGGTAGGTAAGCTATACATTATATACACTCTGGAATAATCGGTAATAATTCGCTCTGTCTCGCTATAAAGGGAAACGAGCTTGAGTAAGTTAAACTCCTGAATGTATTCAATGTTTCGAGACCTGACGAGAGCTGAATAAAAAACACCCATAATGAAACGGTGGGTTGTACTACAAGAAGCCTCCTCAGTATAAACAAATCCGACGTTGGTATGATGTTAAGTTATCTAAGTGCACATATGTACATACGTGTTTAAGGGCACAAGAGTACCCAATTAGACAGACGATTTCAAACGTATGTATGTTAAGATTTCAAAGAAGAACGCTGGAACACTTTCCGTGACTATTTGCTATATATTATATCCCTTAGATACGCTGATTGAAAAATTCTACATTCTACAACGTCCAGGAATCTGAGTTTCTAAACATTGGACGGAAACTCCTAAGGGTTTTCTACTAAAATTTTCCATGAAAAGGAGTGTACAACAGGTCTGATATAGGCATAGATTTATTTTCGGATCTAATGTAATATATGTATATACAGCCTCCTTAAAACCTAACATAATCATAGAAATCGAACTATTTCATAGGTATACAATTATTTGAAATGTTTATTTTGGAATCGCTTACAACATAAGCGTTACAATGCTAACCAAATTTCTTAGTTGAACAGATTAAAGTCCAATTCTTACTAGAGTAAATAAATTAAAATTCCATATACTTTAAATTATTATAAAATACAAATCTTAATTTAAAATCTGTTTCTAATCACACTTTTTTATTATACCTATCAAACTAATAATTATTACTCTTCTAAAAACAATATTATTGTTTTATTAAAATATAAAAATTATAAATTTTATACATCTTTGATAAATTATACAGCGTTGCTAGAAAAGACACCAAAAAACTGAAAACTATTTTAAACTTTTGAACTTTAAACTTTAACAAAAAACAAATCAAATAATATTTAAAATTATTAAGTGATAATTGTTATTATTGGTGCAACTAAAAAGGATCAGTTATTGAAAATAATTTAATAAATTAAGTTAAAATATTTAAAAGAATATGTATGTTTAAGAGAAAAAATCGATAGATCGACTTGAAGTGAACATTTTCTACTATTTTATAAAAAAAAGATACATATAATAATATTAAGCTTAAAAGAAAATCCTGTTTAAAATATAATTGTTGCTCAGAGAAAGCAAATTCTATATGAGAACAAAGAAAACAAATAATTGTGTTATTTAAAACCATTCCTTTATTTTGGATGGTACATTTTTTCTGTAATCTGCACCTATTTAAAAATATTTTTTTAAAACAAATAAGAAAATAAATATTATAATGATATTAATTATAATTGCACAATACTACGAGTATATTAATAAAAAAATATTGGTATTAATAAAGAAGACATACATATTGAAAATAAAATACTTGTTTGGACTTTATTGTAAAAATAGGGTAAGTTATATGCAATACTTTCGATAGATTCAGTTCGATATTTTTTAACGTATAATTCAATTCACAATAACTCAAACAAATAGTAAATGTGTTTTAGCAACACTGAAACTAATAACACGTCACTTTTCGCCATTCTCGCCTAAAAGTTCAATGTCAAAAATATTGAAATCTAATCAAATTTTGAAATTATAAAATTAAATCTAAAAATTTTAAAAACTTGTATAAAAATAAAAAAAAATGTTAAATTCTTGTTGTTTTTGGAAATGCAATCGTTATTGGTTATTTCGTACAAAATTGGTACATAATTTAAGAAAATCTATCAATACACGAGTTAATAATATCTGTTTTAATTTACAGTCTTTAAGTGTTCCAACATTTTCTTTTAAACATAGAGGATCTGCTAAAAAGGCAAC